>NW_015112908.1:325648-400353 GCF_001443285.1 Poecilia latipinna
GGGGGGGCGCAGAAGAAAAAGTTTGGGAACCACTGATCTAAGCCAACAAAGATTGTTCAGTCCATTTTCTTTAAACAGAGAGAATGTGGCACAACTTTCTAAACTCCACCTAAACCGACAGTCGGCAAGCAGAGCATTAATCAGAGGCAGCAGTACTTTAGTGAGGTAGAGCGTATCACATATCCGCTTATATCTCCTTTAGTTTTGAAGTTAGTATTACTTCTGAATTGTTTTGTAACTTTTTACTTTCTAAAAAACCAACCCCATCCCCCCCAAAAAAACCACAAAAACGTTCTTTTAACAAGATGGCTGAAAAATGCCCCCACAGATATCTACTTTGTTGTGTTAGTTGCCTCTTAGTTGGCCTCCTAAGTGTTCTTTTGTGTTTGCTTCATCTTCAGAGCAAAAAAAGAAAGAAAAAGCAAACCACAGGTTGAACAGGAGCGCAGAGCGTGATCAACGCTCATGGCACCGGTTATGACCCCGTCGGCACATTTTTGAGCCAGCCGATGACAGGCTGCCGTAATGCCCCTCCGGTTTGCGAAGGCGTTTGAAAACATGATTAACTGCGGTGAAACACAATAAGAATGTGATTCTCATTTGAGCGGTGGGTACAGCAGACTAGCCTGGGAAATCATCCAGGCCCTAATTGCCAAAGCAGACCCTGATTCAAATTGCGGGAAATTACACACACACGAACACACACATACATACGCACGTGATAGACACACACAAATAAACAGATTTATAGAAAATGTATATTACGCCCTGTTAATTCAATAAATTTAATACATTCCACAAAGCAAACTGTATTCATGGATTTATGTATTAAGCATTTAATAGTATTTAGCAACTATTACCCATAAAAGAAATGAAGAAATGCCTATATTTTGATTCCAGTTGATGCAGTTTCACGTGGTTTATAAAGTATTTCCATTTATGATCAATGTATCTGAAACTTTTTTTAATCTTAGTCATATTTTTGAGTGCTGTCTGAGGCTGGACATCCTTTGCAATAATTTCAGCTAAATTGAACTTTCTACACGGATTGTTTCATTTGGAAGCTGATAAAAATAAACCACCTAGAAATTACCAAAATAAATAATGCCATTATTTTCTTTGTTGGTGTCAGAGTATAGTTTGTTTGCCAGTATCTCAGACTTCATGGCTGAGAGACATATTGTCATTTTTTTGTGCTGGAAAAGTTAACAATGGAACCTCAAGAGACTAAAAATCAAAATCCCCTTCTCTAAATTGGTTTTCAATTGTTGTTGTTTTACAGCATACATTTTTCTTGTTATTCCCCTTGCGGTAACCAACATGGTAGGAAATACAATTCTTATTGTTGTGACATGATAGTCCTTCCCTCTTTGAGCAGTTATTTTAATTGTATTAAAATAACACAAAATTAAAATATTAATTGTTAAATTGACGGGTAAAGTTTTTTTTTTAATTATTATTGTTATTGGAAATACTAAATTGAACACCGTTACATTATGTTGTCATTAACAACGGTGAGAACTTGGAAAGAAAATGACTTGGTGGTAACGAACCTAAATAGAGTATTACCTCGTATGTTCATGATTAATGTTGTTAATCCCTAAATTATTCATACCAAGGGCAGATTTAAAAATATATAATGTTTTAATCCTGATTGGAAATGAGACTAGCATCTCACAAAAGTTGATGAAACAGAAGACTATCGACTCTACTTTGAAAGATTTATCAGTTTTGAACAAGGTTTATGCATTTCTGAAGGATCTACAAAACACTAATCAAAACATGCAGATCATTGCTGTACAGCTTTTTGCATGTTTGCACTACAATTTTAAAAATCTATTTTTACTGAGAACATCCATCATGCTAATCTCTCGATTCCTCCGCTGACATTCTCAGAATCAAGTCAGTATTTTGGCTGGGTCACTCCTAAACGTGAATAATACTTCCAGTCAGGGAAAAAAAAAGAAAACATGTTGGTTGAATTACAAGATTCTTTTTTTTTTCTAAAACCATTGCTCTTCTGCAAACATGAAAAAAAGTGGGAAAAACACAGAATATTTTTGATGAATTGGTTTCAGTCAAACTCCAAGTATGCAGCAGACCATAGTCAAAGCTTATCCACATTTTTGGAAGGTCAGCTATTTCAAAAGCCATAAAGATGGCCCCTCACATTCTATAAAACTTCTACTGCATCATTTAAAGATTATTGCTTTCCTTTAGTATCAAGTATTTGCTTACTGAAGAGCTCTTCTGGGGTATTGGATATTTTTTATACGAATTTATATTAGTACAATGAAAAAGTTTTTTTTTTTTTTTTCTTTTTTGCACAGAAGATTCCAGCAACTCAAAGTTGCACATGTCCTGGGGAAGTGAAAGCCCTGCTCCCTTTACACCTGCATATCGATTTATGGGTGATATAAAGAAAATTTACAGCAAGAATGATTTTGCAAGAGCTTCCTCTGCAGAAGTATAAACCGTTTTGTCTCGCTCTCTTCCTCCTGTGCTGCTCCGCCCTTCCATTTCATTAAGCAGAGACAGACAGCCAAGTCTGAAGTCTTCTGTGTCACAACCGCTGCCTCCTACTCATGCTTTTATGTTTTCAACCTCTTGCTACACTTTCAAAAGCTTTTCTTCATATATTCCACGCTTACTTTTTTTTTTCTTTTTCACACTCTTCATTTGAAAAATCATCCATTTTTATTCCCCTGCCCCTTTTGTGTGGCCAGACAGCCGTGTAATTGTGGACCGTGTGAGGAGACGGGATGAGAGGGGGGCCTGTGTTGGTCGGCGTTGCGCAAGCGTACCTACCTACAGTTCTCCTCCCAGCCACCTCTTTGTTCTTGCACCATTGTGATGGCCTAGCTAAAGCAAAACGCTACACATGTTGCTTGGCTGCAAGACTGTCTGCAGCCTTTGTGATAAATATGGAACTCTGTTTCTCTCAAGTATTGTTACTATTCGTCCCCTTTGCCGCCTGTCTGCTTGGATACCTCTGACTGTGCTGCATAAAAGAAGATTAGCTTCACCTCTGAGAGACGCATGCATGCATTCACAAAAGCACGCACAACACACAGCGTGCACACACAAACACAAGGCTTTCCTTGTCACGTTGTCCCTCCGTTTCTGTCTCGGGTGCTTTTATATTGCTTCGCTGCAGATACTTTTCAATTTGCCTGTATGTGGACACAATGACTGGACTGGGCATGCTCCAACAGCATGCTCTATGGATAATCTTCTAAAACAAACCAAAATTAAAATTCTGGACATATATTTCATCATTATTCATATAACACAATGTGGCGTTGGTGTGGTGAAAGGAGAAGGGTTTCTATTAAACAAACACCCCTGTTTTGTGGGGAAAATAATCGCAACAAAAACAATTTAGATCAATTGGATGTTGGAATGACAGTGATCGTCGTAAGCAGAGGAAATGAGACGACTACATATTGCACTACACAACTCTGAAACAAGCGCACTGGCTGTTAAACTGGCAACACTGTACGACCATAGCAATATCCGCAAAGGAGAAGTTAGTTTTGATCAGACAGTGAGGAAAGATTAAGATCCCTGACTGCTTGACTTTGTCAGGATTTAGCCTCAGATTGCACAAGAAGACAAAGACGTGATTGCAGACCAAGACAAGAGTCAAAATCTTTAATTTTACAAAAGAAAAAAAGAAAAACATGGTACATAAGACTCAGATGGAATAAGGCGATACAGCATCAGCAATATGTTTTTCTAATAACTGCACAGCAAAAAAAAAACAAAAAAACACTTTAAACAGTAAATCAAGTTCAACATCAATAACATCAATAATCTAGGTTTTTAGAACAATAATAAGACATGTTTTACCCTCTCTAGATTAATTCACTTCTTTATTTTTATCCCAATTTGAATTTAGGGTTCACTTCTTTTGTAGGCAGCATTAGTTATCTGCCAAAGAACTGAATAGAGCCAAAAAAAAAAGAAAAAAAAAGGGTCCAGTAATGTGAAATGAATAATTGGATTTGGTCTGAAATTTTCATGAAGTGTAAGTGAAATTATTTTTGTCGTATGATAAATCATAGACACAAAGAAATAAAAGTTGAAAAGATCTGAGCTGAGTAAAATGAGTAACAGCTTCATTGCTGAACCTCCAGCTGTTGGTGTCAGCAGTGCGGTGACAGTAAACCACACGCTGACCCTTGATGAGCCTTGCTGTCTTTAGTTGTCTTTCCAATCCTGGCCTCTGGTTACAGTAATGCATTTTGTTGCAATGAAAAGGGGTTTATTGTCATTAAACTAGGAAAAATGGCCATAAGCTGCACATGAGAAAGCTACATAACTAAATCAGAATGTTCTCTCCGGGCTTTTTTTTTTTTATTAGAGATTTTGTGTCTGTGGTAAACTTCTCAGCCTTGTCACTTGTCATCATCATTTACCTCTTGTGTTGCACCAATTTCTTGTTCTTTTTCAATTTTTGTTCTCTTTCCTCAACTCTATAAATTTTAAAAGTAATTATCGCTAATAGTCTTGAAATGGACATTTTCTTTTTCTTTCTTTATAGCACACCTGCTCCTCTTTTTCACGGCAGATTTTTCTGTCACTTTATCAGCCCCCCTCCTGTCCTGCCTTTCTTTCTAATCCTTCATCCAGCTTGCCTCAATCCCTGGTTCTACTGTTTCTGTCCTTTCCTTTTCCTTAATGGAGCTAACACTAAATAAATAATCTATAGACTTTTGTCATAACTCCATAAGAAATCAGGTATTTTTCTTCAAAGGACGAAAGCAAGATTATTTCAGGGTTTTAGAAGCCAAATTTGGTATTTATTGCATGCCACAAGTCCAAAGAAGAAAACCAAGACACACTGAAGTATGAAATATGACAAATCCAGTGTGACCAAAACACATAAAGTGTTTATGTATTTAAAAATAACAAATCACATCATTTGTAGTCATGTATATAGTAAATGACTTGTACTTATACGGTTCTTAATCTAGTTTTTATCGCCCCTTTTATCACCCCTACAGATTTTACTCTACACTCAGTAATTCACCAATTAAGCTACGTTTTAGCCACAGCTGCTCTGGTACAGTCTACAGAAGCGAAGCTGCCATTACACACTTTATCAAGAAAGTGTTGAGATCAAAACCTGAATAAATCCAACATGCAGTAAAGACTATACAAACCAAACTGACCCCGTTTAAAAATATTATTACTCCTTTTGCTATAACACATTTTCTCTTCTTCTTTTCACCTTCCTCTCGCCACACTGGTAGATTTTACTGAAGCTCAGCACCGGTAAAGTGGCCTAACATAGAAATGGTGAGGATGCACTCCAGATTCAACTTGGGCTTTTGTTAGACGCTGCGTACGTCATTGAAAGTGATCAGATCTCTAATTTATGTCGGTTAAACCTTTTGGGGTTCACGTTCTTGAATCGTGACGTCTTTTCATGTGGCGCTCACCAAGCCTCAGCTGCCAGCCCCCACACCTCCTTTCCATCGTTCCCATTTCCCTCTGCTCCACCCTCATCTCCTTTTCCCTCCTTTCTTTTGCGCCGTAAGTCTCCTGTGATGCATCCGTCCTGATTCTATATAGAGATTCCTACTCACTGTGCTTCCTGCTGTAGTTGCTCTCAGTCTCTCCCTGCTCCCTCCTTCATTCATTGATGTCTGATCTAATTGCTTTTGCTCTCACCCTGGGGACCTGGGCGCAGTGTAACAAGCTCCCAGAGGATGCGCTCCGCCTTCGTCGCAGCATCCCTGAATCGCTGCTTTCTTTTTTATCTGTTTCCTCACTGGCTCTTCCCAGGGCATTCATTCATTAGCAGTTCTAATGCTCCAGCCTCAGGACACTCGGCATGATATTGTGATCCTCGAGGCTTAACTCAATCTAATCTAAGGCTGGCTGCGGCTCAAGGCTGGACCAGGAATGACCAATTGCAACAAGTCCTCTTTTCTATTTGGACTGGAGCCTTTTTTTTTTTTTTTTTTAATATGATCCAGTGGGGGGCGACAGATGGAGAATAGGAAGGTTTAGTTTGGAAAAAAAGCTAGATTCGGACAGAAAAATAAATAAGAAGAGGTGGGAGAGAGAAGTGACAAAGTGGAAAAAGGACAACCTGATAACACGGAGAGGCTCGCAGGACCGCTGGAAGGAAAAATGTGATAGAAAAGGCAAAATAAGAGATGCAGTCCAGTGAACTAAAGCAGACAGGCCGGGGCACATTTTAACAACTTCGGCTGCATTCAGTCACTTGGATTTTTTTCTGCGTTACACTGCACATTTCAACTTTTCTGTCACTTGCGTTTCTTCCTTCTTGATCCTTTAGTGTGATATATCACACCTCAAGTGACATCCGTGTATTGTACCACTTTAAGTGAATCCTGGGGCAAAAACCACCCACAAAAAAAACAAAAAACAAAACTCACCAATCAGACTTACCAGAAGTTTTGTCACACAGAATTCCCTAGTTGATCCGAATCCTATTTCCGCGCGTGTTTGCTAGAGAGAGAGACAATGCAGGATAAACAGCATGAAAGAAACAAAAGCCCACAAACTCTCACAGTTGTTTGAGCTCGGTTCGGCGTAAGCCAGCTGTTTTGGAGCAAATCTAACCTCAACTGTCGGTTTTCTGCTACATCCCAGAACAACGTCCCACAAGAAATACTTAAAAATTGTTTCCATGTTTCCCCTTGACATGAAGCTCATAGGCAGCAGAGAGCCAAACACCCCGAGAGCCACGCAGCATGCCTGCGTGTGTTCCTGTCTTTCTGTATCGTTAATTTTCATGGTACAACACCAGCGATGAGATCAAAACGGTTTCTCCTGAAGGTTAATGGGTCAAATGCGAAGATCAAAATCTAGTTGTTGCATGCACTCCTCTCATTACAGGCATTTAAAGAGAATCATTTGATACAGATACTCTGATCTTGCCTTCAGGCCTCCCCTGCGTATCCTTCCTCTCTCACACATGCACACACGCGCTGCTGGTCCTCTGGGCCCAGGCAGTGGGATGAATCCAGATATACCTCTTTGAAGTGAGCAAGCCTGCAAAGCCGTAGATGTGTGTGCGTACTCATGCGCACAACAATCCTCCTTTGTTGGTGCTTGCTTCTTTCAACAGACCAGGTGTTTAATTATTAATGTATGGTAAAATAGATGAAGGCAGAATGTGCGAGCAGATTTGACCCTGCGGCTGTACTGTTTAACCTTTATGCCGGTGTAATCCCGCTTGCAAAGAAGTGTGTTCCTCAACGGGAGAACTTCTCAACGTGAATGTTCCCTGCAAAACTATCTATGTTTTCTCATCTCACAAACTTGAGATTATTGACACAGAGGATTTTTTTTTTAAATTGTAAATCCTTGTCAGTCTGATACCCCTAAATAAAATCCTTCAAAGCTGCAAACCTACTAAGACATTAGAAAAAACCAGGAGGCCTATAATTCATGAGGAGCTGGAGCGATCTACAGCTTAGGTGGGAGAATGTGTTGACACAATAACTGTTAGATCCTCCTCAAATATCATCTGTATGGAAGGCCACATTTGAAAGGTATCCTTGCAGTTCGATACAAGACTTTTAGGAGACGCATCATGCATAAAGGAAAAAGTTGCTTGGCTCAGTTGAAACCAAAATAAATCTGTTTGGCCTGCATACCAAAACGTTTGAGACAGACGACTCAGATTGGAAATCACCTTAAATGTAAAGTGAAGCATGGCAGCATCATACTGTACAGATGTTTGTTTTTAAGCCAGGAGATTATGTGAAGATGGATGTAGAGAAATACAGCCCAATCAGAAAACATTTAAATTTAAAGGCTGCAAAATACTTCAAACTGGGACCTTCACCTTCCAGCGGGACAAAGGAATAATTGGTTTAGCTCAAGTAACAATCACGAGATTGAATGGCCCTGCCATTTCTGAAAAATGGTGGTTGTGACTTTTCTGTCGCAGTGAATGGCAGAAATGTTCTTGCAGGCAAACCGAGTATGAGCAGCCTTATTCTCATTATCGGAAATGAAATCTGCCAATCAGAGATGCATACAGATAAAAGACACACACACTTGAGGTGATATTTTAAACATTTGCTGCGTTTCTGTGTCTCTGCAGGTGTGTGGAAATCATCGCCAAGGAAGGCAGGAGTCTGAAGGAGCTCTATCTGGTGTCTTGTAAAATCACAGACCACGGTAGGAGACTTTTTGTTGCAGTCAACCTCCAACGTTATAATCATAACCATCATTGCCCACATTCTCAACAGTGCAGTCATTTGGCTTTTATGGTTCGGCTCTTATGAGACTTGCAAACAGTAAAAACATAATGAAAAGTTTCACACAGAAGGAAGTAATGCCTCTTATTGCCGCTCATAGCGTAGATGAGCATCTTGGTATTGACGTTTACCTTCCAGGAAATAGTTTTTGAATGAAACTGGCAGAATGACTCATTTTAGTCGCAGATGCGATGGTTTCTGAACTCTTAGGCAGAATTTTGCAGCACAGAATCACTACTGCTCCAGGCAGGATTTCTTTGCATTTGCTTCTGTTTGTGGATTAGAGGTGTTTGCATTGTCTGACAGAAGATATACATGTTTTTTCCCCCTCTTTGCAACACTCGTGCTGGCAGCTTGCATATCCCCCTAGCATCCTCTTCTCTTTTCATTGTGTTTACACTACCTTTGCTCCTCTGCTTGATGCCATTCAGCCATATGTCTTGCTGAATATTCAAGCCTTTCATCAGATGCAGCACAATACACAGTTGGAGTTCTTCAGTGCTGAAGAATTAGGAGCACACTGCTGACTATTACAGCATGCGTGAAATATGTGGTTCTTTGTGCAGTAATATTAATCTGTTCAGCTGTGGAAATGTGCGCTCTACAAATTCTACAACACTGTGAAGCCAGCTGTTGTTTTTGGTACCTACCTTACTTTAAGAAAACTTAGAATCTTATCTTTTCCAGGTCAAAATACCCTTTGTATCTATCATACTTTAATTCAACTCTAGTTGAATTAGTTTTAGCCTTTTTGCCATGAGAGTGCACTACAAAAAGATTGTGTGAGTGTGAATTGTTTGCAGTTGTTGGGATGCTGATTTCTTTTAAAAGAACATGGCTGACACGGACATGATGTCCATGATACAAATGGAGAGACTTCGGAAAGGCTCTAAAGACACTTTCTCATGTTACTGGACTCCCTTCTTGGAACACTTTTCGAAGACCAGACTAAGCTAATCAAACCCTTCTATGGTCTCTCCCCTCTGCCGCCCCCCTATGTATGTGTACCTTTGTATGTGACTATGTATATGTGTTGTGTGGGTATATATGTCAACCGCAATGTTTTATGATTTGACATGTGCATCTGGGCTTTGTTCTGTCTAACTGTATGTTCTAAACTTTGAAAACTTAAAATAAAATTTATTAAAAAAAAAAACAACAAAAAAACAACATGGCTGAAACTACACTGTAGGTTTGTTACTTTGCCTTTAATTGAACCACAAGAGGTCTGTGTCCTACATCATGTAAGATTGGGTGCATATCTAAGTAAAAGCAATAAAAACGGACAGCCATTTTAAAGAACCACAGTCGTATATATTACTAAATAATGTGTTATATAAAATTTGCCTATTAGTCAAGTCTCTTTCAGTTTACTTTTCTCTCAAAGTTTCAACATCTCCAGCCATTTGTTTCTCTCTCTGACCTTCATTACCTTTGGACGGACTCGCGGCTGCTCTGCGTCTTTTTACATTCGCTATGCTAATTGTGTTTTTCTCTTTTCTACGAAAACTATTTCAAGTCAGACTCTAATTGTGTCAAGTTTCCCCCAGGATGTTTTGAGTTTGTCATGTGTGTTGCACAGAGTAAGCTCTAAAGAGTTTCCTTCTTGATGAGCTGCAGTGTTGTTGGAAACTTCCCTGAGTTACACCAACATTTAGCACCTTGACCTCTCTGAACCAGCGCTTTAACTGTGCCTCCAAGAGTATAAAGTGTTGTGTGGGTGTGTTTTTTGCTGGAGTTTGATTAATGACTTAAAGATCCCTGAAGTACATTACAGCAGGAATGTACACAACCACCTCCTTACACATCCTCATTTGTTTGAGCATCTCTGGTCACTTTGACCATGATGAATTGCTGATATCTGATCTTCTTCCTTTGCTAATGACCCCTTTGGCCCTCTCTGGCCACTGATTGGGTTGGAATCTGTTTGTGCTTGTGTGTATGCTTGTCCTTCAAGAATAAAGATGTCTTCTGGTTGAGCTCTATGCTCTACCTCATTGATTGGTTGGTTTCCTGCTTCTGCTTCTGCTAAATTAAATAACAGAAATGAGATTTTACATCTGCCTCACTGGCCCATGTTTTTTTCCGCCCATCTCCTGTGGTAATTATTTTTATTAATGGCCTCTCTGAGTGCATTTGAGATGTCCGCAAGCCTCTTATGTTTGAGTGTTCTGTTTTTTTCGTGTTTTTTTCGTGTTGTTTTTTGTTTGTTTTGCTTCCAGATTTTACTTCTCTGCCTTTTTTATAAACACCGTTAGGACAGATAGACATCAGAAAATGCAGATTTTAAAAGATGGAGCCAGCATCGATATTTTGTTTCTTTCTATGGATTGTTTTCAATAATTATTGTATTTAAGACAGGAATTGCAAGTGGAAAAAGTAGAAAATGGAGCACTTGTGTAAGCAGTGCTGTAAAAGACAAAATAGCGTACACTGAACACTGTAATCATGTGAGTAACACCATTTACCCATTTGTGTTACACGACCATTGGTAACACTAATGAGATTTTGCACAACATCTACTATGTAAGCCCAACTGTAGACATAGATGGCCTTTATTGGGTCATGGAGAGGTCCTCTAGGCTGCATCAAGAACTATGTGATTTCTATCTCATAAGATGGAGTGTTAGAGCTCTACTTTTGTTTTGAGCATGCACAAAACTTTTCTAATGAGATTTTGGTGGTTCTTTATCAAGCTGTGGACATTTCGGATGCACTGATTAAAATGGTGGCATCTGTGGTAAGTGAGTAATCAGATTTTCTTGGTGTTCAGACAGTCTTAAGGTGGACTGTCCATACTTGCCTGTTGCAGTCTACAGTGCAAGCATGGATACACCAGGGTGGGAGTGTGGAAGTGGAAGTCATTGTCAAGCTTTACGGCACCAGTCTTTGTTTGTTTTCAAGAGTCTAAACTAAAACAATCCATGCTCTAAAAAGAACAAACTCTTTCACAGCGCTCAAACCTGTTGCAGATGCAAACCAGTATACAGTGTGCTAGACATGGAACCGGGTTCCTGGAGAGAAGCACATTATACTTTAGATTGCGCTGGCAGGTTTCTGCTCATCAGAGGACAATTGTTACTTTGATTGAAAACTAATGTGTATTTCTTACACTGTCAGAAAGAATTCCTGCATTGAATTTAGCAGAAAGCAGAGGAAAGGGGAAGGAGTAAAAAGCGAAATCAGTTGCTTATGGTTTATAATTTTACAATACTCAGAGCATGACTCATAAGCTATTTCAGGCTTTATAGATTCAGTGTATTTCTCTCCTAGTGATCAGTAAAACAAACACATTGAAAATGTTGCCTGGACAATTTCCTGACCGCTCTCTTTGAGGTACGCACACGAAACACAACGTCTGGTTAAAGTGACGAACCACAGATGGCACGCGTAGGTGCACTACAGAAACCCCTTTCACCTGCATCTTTTCTTGATGTTTATAAACCAACAAAAATACTGATAATATGTCTCCTCCACCACAAAACTGAAAGTCTGGAGGAGGCGCAGAAACCTCTCATACATGAAGAAGTTATGGTAATTCTGCAGAAGCATCCAAGAAACCAGAAAAAGGGTAGGGAAACGCCTAGATGATGTTTTTGTGACACTACTGAGGTTTTCCAAGTTTGTAATGATCCAGGAAAATATAAACATTTTTGAAGATCCTCTGGGTGTGAAGGGGCTCTTAGAGCTCATATGTGAGATTGTAAGAGTTGGTGCTTCTATAAGGCTCAAGATGAGGAGACTACCTTTTATCCAAACCCTTTAAGCAGCTTTTATTGTTGACATTGTGACAAGAAAATGAGGACTGACCATGACGGTCGTACTGTGTCCAACCTTTCTAATATCACGGTCAGGTCATTGTTTCATTTCTTCAAATTAAGCTTGAGCCTCACTGGCTGCTTTTTTTTTTTGGCTGCCTGGGTGAAAACACAATCTTGTAACTGCACCTATTGTGTGGATGGATGATTGGTCAACTACAGATGAACCATGAACCAGTCAACATGATAGCATCTAAATGCTATCATTTAGGAATATGTGTGCAAGGAGGTTCTGCCATGAAGGCACACTTATAATTTATTCTTCAAAGAGAAGGTCTGTGAGGGCAATAAGTTTATTAATTAATGAACTTCTAGCAGGAGTGCTACTTTTATCTTGTCACCTTTAATACTGAATACTGGTGACCAGGCTGCTTCTAACAGGGAAATGTTAGAAAGTGGAAACACAGCACAAAAGTGCACACAATATGCAGTCAAATCTCAACAAGGTGTCATTATCTTATCATGGATAGGATTTTAAGCATAAAGAAACTCCATATTTTCAAACTAAAATACAATTGGATATTGTTGTTAATTGCTAATATGTAAAATAAGGCCTGTTTAGTTTAACAATGCTTGCTGAAAGTCATGAGGAGTGATTCACTTCACTCCATAAAGTAGTTAGTCAACATGGTGTATGAATCCTGAATCGTTATTATAGAATGTATTCAGTTTGACCAAATGTTATTTAGAAAATTCAAGTAATTTCTCTAAAAGTGAACACTTGAGTGGCGGGACCTCTTTAGTTTAAGAACGTCCTTATGTACACTCACTTATCACTCTCGTGGCTGCAAATACACTCTCCAACGCATACAGTACATATTTCACTTCCATATTACAGTGATTAGTTTTATCAAAAGATATTCAGGTTTGCAAAAACAAAAGTTAAATGTTCCCTTAGATTATTAAATCCATTTTAAAAAGAAGTACCATTTAAATCTTATTTTATCTCCCATAAAGCTAAAACCAGCTATCTGCACTATACAAATAGCTTATTTTCGGAGTGTCTCTGTTGAATGGATGGTGGTATCGCGGGTTGTTTCTCTGGCAGAGATAACAGAATCACTATAACATTGAAAACTGATCCCGATGAGAAAACTCTCTCACCTGCTCTGCTGTTGTTAATCGGATCTCTTTACCACCGTTTTCCTCCTCAGTGACCAGCCCGCTCTGCATCCTGATAGACAGTGATGCACCCTGGTCTCCTTTCACTCTCGCTCCAGTTGTCTGTTAGCCTCCTTTTGTTCTCAGTGCGTGATTTGCATTAACATGAATCCATTTGCTTCTGCATTCTGTGTATGTGTGTATCTGGCTGCCCTTATCTTGTCACCCGGAGCCCACCTGCTTTATCCAGATACAAAAACAGAGACCTTGGTGCTGCTGCTCCTTACATATGGAAATCCTCCTCCTTCACCCACACAGCCCTGCATGATCCTTTGCATTCTTAGTCCTCGCCTCCTGTGTACATTTTCGAAATGCAAGACCCAGTGAAACACCTGAGGGAGATTTTGTGCCGGCGAGAGAGGAAGGAAAGTGAAAGCTTTACTCTGCTTTTGGAGGACTTTAAGCAGAGCTGTGATATATTAGCAAAGTTGGAAGATTTATTTTAGGGCTCAGGATAGATTTAAGTAAACCTCTTTTTCCCCTTTCTGACATGTACAATGCTTCGGTGCTAATGTATTGAACATTTCCAACTCTGAGTCTGCAGTTCTTCATACATTTTTAAAGTATATATTAATGTGTATTTTATGTTCTCTTTTTCTTTTTGGTAGTTATAAAAATGTGAGGTGGGGGGAGATCTCCATACAGAAATGCAAAAAATGCTTGCTGTATTGTTAGGATGCATCAATAAAAAAAAAAATACAGCAGCTTTGATTAGAGCACGTTTGAGATTACAGCAAAACAATTACATCTTCTTTATAAAAAGGAAAAAATATTCAGGGATACATTCATGTTAATTATTTTTATGGCACAAAGTCAGAGTTTGCTAGGAACGACTACAAAACCTTCTTACATGTAGAAAAGTTGGTGACAGCTGTTGTGGCATTTATCACACGCTCAATTTTCAAGATGCATAAAGAAAGGAGCTGATAAGTGGTTATGCACTGAGCGATGATCGGCTACTCATAATTCAAAAATCCAATCTTTTACCAATCAGTGAATGCGCCACACTTTAGTATCTGCAGTTCATTCAATTCAAGAGAGCGTGAGAGAGCAAGACATTCAGCAGATTTACTTGAGAACGTGAGGCAGGTAAAAGGAAGTCTCAATAAATTACCGCAATGGTCTATTTTTTTTTTTTTGTATCCTTCTGAGCTTTCAAATTGTCAGGAAACATAGGATTTGAATTTGCTTATTGTGTGTTACATCATGGACAAGGACGTTGTAGGAACTGTGTTGTGTGCCAACAGCATATTATCCTGCTGCTCAGAATAACAAACAAGAATAGTTGTTCATGAAAGTTGAACATAATCGACCTCAAAACTTTTCATTTTTTATTTCTTTCTGTTTGGTGAGGCAAAGTTGCAAAGCTGATGTTTTTGTAGATACACCATTATGTACAGAACTTTCTTTTCTTCCTCATTGTGATTATTATTATTATTTTTTTTTTTTTTTTTTACAAAAAATCAAACTGCTTGAATGATTGTAGAGCTGCTTTATTGTTTTAACAGATGAAAAAATAATCACTGGCCTGCAGGTACTTGAAATGAGAAAGTTTGGCCAAAATTCTGAGATCAAGAGTTTCAAAGACCTTTTAGTTCATATTAATTTTATATACATCAATTTCATTATCTTCAGCGAGGTGATTTTCATTCCAAAGACCTTACACAACAATATTTTATGCCATAAAGATAATACAACTTCCATATAATATCAAAAATCTTTGAAAAAGAAATAAAATGTCGCAACGATGTTTACCCTAATAAAATTAAAAAAAAAAAAAAAACTAACAGCGACAGCCCATCATCCAGACTGCTGTGATTGTCTTGTGTAATTTTATAAGAAGGATTGAGCCCCTCAGATTGTGCATTTTATTGTTTTGTCCATCTGTATTTACCCATCTGTGAGCTTGTGGGATTATTGCTGTCATTCAATTTTCAGCGTCCGATTCTTTTATTTGATCACCAACTTCACAGCTCTCATGTGGTCAACACAAATCTGCATGTCCCCCCTGCCGCACACATGCATATTTCTGCCGCCTGCCTTCCTTCCCGTTCCAAGACCGAACCCCCTTTCCTTCTCTTTTCCTCTTTAGTACCTCCTTCTTTTCATCTCAAAGCTCTTGCTTTTATTGTATGTGCTTTTACTCTAAACGCACTGAACATTGATTGATGAGGCTTCCATGCCTCTCCCCTTCAGCCAAACTGTAGGAATGAAGTATGCCTGTGAGTGCATCTTGACTTAAGTGTGTCTCTTTACTTGTTTAGATCCCTTTCTGTGGGTTGTTGTGTATTCACACTAATGTTCCTTGCCGCTGGGGAAAATTGATACACAGTTACTCCCTGAAGTATCATATTGCTTTTTATAAGGTAAGGTTACTTAGCATAAAAGCAGCTGCAACAGCACAATAACTACCTTACAGACAATGAAAGTGACATGTGATCATTATGGTCCCTTACATAGTCTGATGAGGCCATCAGAATACGCTCTAACCTCAAGAGTCACTGTGCTTGCTTTTAACCTTAAGGCACTGCTCTGTTTTTATTATTCTGTATTGTTTGTAGGACAGATGTTCATGTCAGAAGCTTTAGCACAATATCATTTAATGCCCTCGATAAGGACCAGCGCGCTATCTGTAAAATGTCACACCATGCTGGAATAGTAGCTTTAACGAAAAGCGATGAGGACTAAAATTAGATTATCACTTTCTGCATTTCTATGTTACATAAACAAGTGTTAGCCTGGACATCTCTATACCTTTTTGGTCTTTGTCACATCTCCATTTCTCTTCAAGCACCCACCCTCCCTCCCTGCCCCCAGTGTTCTCGCATATAATGGAATGTAAATGTAGATAGTGTAATAGCTTGTTTGTTATTACACTATCGCTGTTTGCCACTCAGAGGATAAATAAGGAGGCTGCAGTTCATTAAAATGCACAGAGCGGAACAGCAGATTTATGTGGACTGCTGAAGAAAGCAAGTCTGTAGAAGGCCTTTGTCTTTTGGAAACGATTTTAGTGCTGTTCAAGATGAGAGAGTGCAGGGAGTTTAGTTCAGATTATTTTATTTGTCAATTTTTGGCCAAACGTGTGTTTCCACTTCAGAAACATTTTGCTGAAATTGGTATCATTTTATGCCTCCTTCTGCTTCCACTAGGTCTGCCAGGTCAAAGCAGATTACGGGGTAGACTTTCAACTCGGATATCTGCCCTGGTGTTGAGGCAGAACTTTATTGTAATTAGTCTGAACCTTCCAGGTAGAGGTAGCGCATTATAAGTAATTCAGATTTTTTTCAATACTCCATTATTATATTTTAATTTCATTTTAACGCTTATGTTATACCACAAACCTGTGCTTTTGGATATCTGTAGAGGCATCTTCCAGTCAAAGTAATATTTTAGGGTTTTAAAAACATTTTTGTTTTAAGCTCTAGTGGCCTTTATTTAACAGTAAATGTGCAGGACATGGGGAGGAGAAGGAAGGAGAAGACATGCAGCAAATGGCCCAAGACTGGGAATCAAACCCAGGACAGCCACGTCGCGGGCTACAGCCGGGGTGTGTGTGTGCTCTACCAGCTGAGCAACCCAGTGCTCCCAACTTAAACGGTGTGTTAGAATGATTTACATGATTACATGATTGAGGCACACATAAAAACATCTCCAACCCTTCCAACGTTCTGGATTAAAAGATTTATAGCCTTAACCAAAGAGGGGTGTGTGCGCGCGCGCGCGCGTGTGTGCAATGATCATAATTTATTAGGCATTTACATATTTCGTCAGAATGTGGAGTGATTTTAATTTGGTTGCAGTGTCATTGCTGTAAAAACAGAAAGCTGAGGTTAATGTTTGAGGCTTGAGAACACCGAGTTATTATGCCAATCCAAACTCCTGTTTATCTCTCCTCTGCTGCAAATAAACCTGCATTAGTGACATGTATAAAAAAAAAAAAGTTGCTACAGTAATCTGTTTTAACAGGGTTTAGGCTGACTATCAATAACTTTCACTCCAATTGAGTGAAAATGGTTTGAAAGAGTGGATAGTTTGTGATCTTTTTTGTTTCTTTGCCTTTTACTTTTACAACAAAATAAATCTCAAATGGGATCTAAATAGTTATTCCTAACTATATATTAATTCAACTAAGCAGCAACTTAAACATCTGGCAAACAGCAAGGTGTCAATACAAAAACAAAGCTCTTGTATTAGAATGCAAAGACACAAAATCATTACATCTGTTCATAAAGTAAGGGAAATAAAAGGCAGTACACTATTTTTTCAGTTTTACTGTTAACATGTCAGGACATGGCAAATATATAGAAGAATATCAAAGTACAGCTTTATTTATTTGTACACACGAATATCATGAAACAGAGGGTACAATGGAACATTTTTTTTTAATAATTTCCAGAAATAAGCAAAAATTCCCAGTGCACAGACTATACCACCACCGCTTTAATTAAAAATTAAGAAGATAAATTGGAGCCAGGTGCCGCTAATCAAATACACTTGATTAACCAATCATCAGAGAGTGTGATTGCATCTGTAAAAACAAAAGAATTGGCAATTTTCTGCTCTAGGGCACCCAGGTGTATATGAGCACAATGCCAAGGAGGAGCGTCTTTAGTCTTTGAGAAGTCATGTTTGGTCACTATTATTTTGGAAGACTTTACTAGGCTGTTTCTGAACCTTTTTGAAGCATATTTCTACAGTAAGAAACATTATAGCTTCTAATGTCCTTTGGTGTGGACATCTTAGTAATCTTGTAATACAATATGATTATCATTACAAAAAGAAACAAACTCTGCAGCCAGTGTGTGAAATCTTAAAGTGTAAGCAGGACAGATAAAAAAAAAAAAAAAAAAAAAAAACACATCTCAGTAAGTACAGCTAAGCCCAAAGCATTGTCAAATTTAGATTTAAAATTAATTGTGTTCAACCAATAAGTTTGTTTCTGTTAGGGAAAGAGATCTCCAAAACATGTAATAAAACACATCATCATTTGAATACGAAATGGCATGTTGAAAATAATTTGTAACCTTCAATCAATCAATCGTATCGTCCCTGCAATACAAATATTGCTACAAACTCTATATCATTGCAGATGTCAATGTTTTCATTTCATATCTTAAATGCTAAAGCATGCAAGCATCACAAGTGTGCAAGAGAGCAACCCACGGAAAATCTACCTGACCTCAATTTCATTATGTACAACAATAAAACCAGAAAAGTCCAAACCCGTAAGTCACTTCTGTCATTATCATTATGACCCTTATGACCAATATGCCAGTAACGCACAAAAAGCATTCTCCAGAAAAATTTATAAGGCGTGTGTTTACAGTTTGAGGCGTATTGGAGATGGTGAGTTTGAGCAGCATAAGTGTAACATATGCTGTAAAACGCTGGACACAGAAAGGGCAAAGGCTCATATACTGTTATTATCTCAGCAAATCAATGATGGTGCCGGAGCCCTGAGGGACGACACAAAATAATATGGCGAGCTTGTAGCTGGACTGCAGAGTTATCACACTCATTCTGAAGCATGATGACATGAACTCGAGGTAAAAAATTGTCAGTTATTATGCCCATTTTTATTTATTACATCAAACTAAACCTTTGTAGAGAAATTGCCAAAGAAAGTAAAAAAAATATATAAGGCCATCTAATTTATTACTTTATCTAAACAAATGTCCAAAACTGTAAAGAGATCATAAATGTTCCTTTTGCAGTTTCTGAAGAATGTGTTCGCTTACAGGACAGGATTGATTTGTCTGAAATCATTTGGAGCATTCCTAAATTTAACGGCAAGCTGGGATTTAATAAAATCAATAGTTTTTACTGATGTTGCTATTGAGTAAATATCATAGTTTCATTGTGTATTGACAAACTTGCAGAAATATTTTTCTTGCTTTATAAAGTCAAAAACGTTTGCTTTGTACATCATGAGGTTTGTGTTTCAGTTGCTCCTTGTCACTCTGCCAAACAGAGAAATGTCTTTGATACTCTGACAGCAGTGAATGTTGCAGCTTCCTCTGAAAGCCGTTCCAATAAAAATGTACATTTAGTAAAAACACTTATTTGTTCGATCAGGAAACACTAAGCATGATCTACAATAAAGTCATAAACCACAAAAGAGGTGGTAATTTCAAAGAATTTCAAATGCTGGCCAGATTTTGTGGGATCTGGAATTGGTTTATGCAGGAACCCAATCCTGATCATTTAAAAATGTTTTGATTATGACCCTGAGCAAATAATCGTGATCGAATAGGGAAATTTGTACCAAGGACTTCAGTTCACATAATTACTGCAAACCTGTTAACTGAGACAGATTTGAGAGGCGAAGTAGACACTGGGCAGGTCACCAGTCCATCGCAGTCGACATAATCTTGAAATTAATTTATTGCTCATCATTAGTTGAAAACTCTGACCAAAGCAGCCACAGAAACAACAATCCATTTCCTTATGTTTAGCAAAAAAAAAAAAAAAATCCTTCAAATGTCATAGCTTGTTTAATACTTAAACATTTATAAGAAAAAGAGAATAAATAAAGATTTTTTTTTCTTCCGTAAAAGTGTTTCCTTGGCTCCAGACTTGGAAACTGCAAATCATCTTGTCTTCGTTTATAACTAATAACCACTTTCCCTTTTTATGTGAGTTTGGAAAGTTCATCAGATGATATGTAGGAAACCTGAGAGGGTGACAGGTGAAGGTGAGGGGGTGGGGGGGAGCAAAGACAGCTTAAAAGGTTTGGATTTGAACCTATGCAGAGGTTCCTAACTGCTTGATCGCTGCTCAAGTACATAAATACATCCATAGGGTTCCACTCTGCAGATTCTTTATAGTGTTGAGATTTCCATTTCCTTACATCAGCCTGTGGTGGTATTTACAGATAGGAGAGCAGTGCAAAGAAGCAGAAATTGAATTAGTTTCCATATATTGTCCTCCCCTCCTCTTTTTGCCACTAAGCCCTGTGGTCTATCCACTGTTTGCCTTATAGAGGAGAAAAGTGAGTGAGTGGGGAGGGGGAAGCAGCGAAGGCTTCAGGCTTATGTGCTTTCCACCATTTTACTTGTGCCACACTTTTTCCTCTCTCTGGGTACGGACTAACACACAAACCTCACTTTGAGGATTACAGCCAGGCGAGCCTCGATCACAATTACACACACAGTCGCTACACATTTATTATAAGATGCACTTTAGAGCTTGCTAATATCCTCTTCCACTTACACTATCACATTACAGCTCGCACACATTGGCTTAACTTTTGGGAAATGATACTCGTGCCTCTGCTATTTCAGGCTTAACCGCGAAGAAGAATGTTTGTAATGACTTCAGTGTGTGTGTTTATCTTTATTTAAAGACATATTTGTGTGCCTGGCTGTGCTTATAAATGTGTGTGAGCTTGTCCAGCAGCAATGTGCGCGCTTGCAGGTAAGAAGCAGCTCTGGTAACAACAGGCCCCGTTTGTGTTTATGAAGTTTTTATAAAAATGGATCAATTTGCTCAATCTCTTTCTCACTCCTACAATCTCTTCCTCTTTCTCTCAGGGTTGTAGTTGGTAATAACGGCATGCTTTAAGTGCGCCTCTGGGACCCAATAACACCAAGCTGTGGAAGTGTGATCAAGATGTCCCTGTTATTGCTGGCTATAAGGCATTTGTTTGTAAAAGTGAGACATTGCATTTTCCTACTTTTCTTATTAGTTCCATTGCATGTCTCTGAACATGACAGGTCTTTCTCCAGAGACACCATCACATGCACTGTGCCACCGCCTCAGAGTAGCACCGCTGCAGCCCATGGACAGGTGTAAACTGTTCAGCATCCTTTTTCTCCCGGTGGTTGTCTCATTTTATTTTCATGTGCATCACCGCCCTCAGTTTCTCGTGGCATCTTGTTCTCCCAAGCTGTCCCTCTCTACTTATCTCTCTCAGGTGTGAATGGAGCTGTCCCCCAGGTTAAGAAGGTGCTGATGTATGATGGAGAACAGATCTGGGAGTGTTTAATAGTTTAAATACTCAGCTATAGTTAGCTTGGGTTCCTCAGGGCAATTCTGGCTCACTGTCGGTGGCGGCTCCTGCCCCTTCTGACACAACCAGGCACATGTCTACGCCATGTCATGTTTAGCATATAAAGCAAATTGCAATTGCCTTTAAATAATTAGAGAAAGCCCATATAGTTTCCAGATGCCTGAAGGTGTGCATTCATTTGTTCAAACAATTGTAAGCAAATATAAACGCCACACAAACATGTAGCCCAGAAAGGAAAACATTTTGGTGTGAAATTTGTGCATCAACCCCAGGACAAAGTAAAAAACTTGAAAAGATGGTGGCTGAAGTTGGTAAGAGATCATCAGTGTCCACATTGGTTGATGTGGGTACCACTGGGTCTTCCAACTGTATACTACAACCGTAAGCATTCAACAAACTAGTCATAAAGGGGCTTCTGAACAACAAAGTGGCCACAAAGTGGAGTAGCCAACACAAAGTCCTGTGCTCAGTCCAATAAAAACATTGTGGTCAGAGCTGAAAAGGTGTGTGAGCAAAAACTGACTTAGTTGCACCACTTTAGTCAGGAGAAATGGGCCAAAATGGGCAGGATGCCTAAAATGTTTGACGCAAATCTTAGTTGAAAATCCATTTCTACCAAATACATTAGTGAACATTTCTGTCATGATTCTGGGATTCAGTTAATAAATATCATTATCATTGTCCAAGCTTGCCAAAAATGGAAAAACTTCAGCGTTATGTCTTTTTGATGCTGTAGTGTATTTAAATATTTTGGTTTAGCAGTAAATGGGTTGTCATAGTAGCGCTTTAAATGAAGAACAAATCTGAAAATTCAAGCAGTTTTTATTGGCATGCACATAATCTTTTATGGCAGTGAATTAAATATTACTTTGTGGTACTAATACAAAGATCAGATAAGACAATAGAAACCATAAGTGCCCTCATTCAGTTTTTCATTTTGCGTGTTTTAATCGTAACTATTCATAAATAATACAAAAAGTAGTTTATTTTTTAATATTTATAATGAAATTCTATTTTTTTTTTCAAGCAAAGCATATTTCTGTAGTCTATTTTATTAACCATGACTTGCCGGTTCTCTTTAGCCAAGTTTATCTAGTCAGTCATACCACTACTTTGGGCCCAACCCCAAAAAAGTCATGCCAACTTAGTAACAACATGTTGTTTACGGCTTCAGTTAAACTTTTAATCGCAAACTTTCTGACGTGAAGGTCATTCGCTCCCTCATTCTTCCACATCTGTATATTTGAGAGATAAAGCTGCTGCTAATCCCTTGCAAGGTCAGTGCTTGTATTGGATGATTATCCCCCACTGTTTATTCATACTTCCTGCTGATGTCATTTCCTCCTGCTGGCTATGACCTTTGACCTGTCATTTACCTCCTACTGTTGCTTTGGTTTATTCCAGCATGATGACCACGCTCCAAGAGAACATCCCTGTCTTTATCTCTGTAGGATTCCAGCTTACATGAAGGTTACTGGAGTATCTAAATGCAAAATCTGTTTGTACTTAAAAGTCACTTTTTATTCCTAATATTTATTATGCTTTCTGTGCTTTTGATTTACTCCTTTTGTCACCGTCTTCATTTTTCTGTCTTTTTGTGCTGCTTTTTTCCCTTGTTTGTTGGAAGCCATCGTAATTTATAGCATATTGGTCATGTTTAAATCGTTTTATTTCTTGTCTCCTAAATGTGGTTCAGCAATAGCTCTGGCAAGCAGCCACAGTGTCACACGGGTTGCTGGCTCTTTTCCCCCCATCGTTTGATCGATGGCACCGATGAAGCAAAGGTAACTCGTTTGTGTGCATGTACAGGATTATAAGATAAAAGGCATACGAAAATGCTCTTTAAACATAAAAGACAGTGGGAAGTTGCAGTCTTGGCACCGTTATCATTCATTACCAAACAGCATATGTGTCTCATTCAGAGTGCGTCTGTCTTTTATTTTGTTTAGGTTCTGTTTGAGATCACTTAACTGGCAACAAGGTCGATGCTTTCACCTCTTACGCCAAAACCTTCCATGATTTGAGACAGCTCTTTAAAAAATATTCTCATTGTTTCAGTTCTGAAAAATCCTTTTTGTAATGCATGTAAAGTCCTCGAGACCCAACTTCTATGTTCGGTGCTAAGTTCTACTTCCACATCATTATCCACACACTTTTGCACCATGATCTAAATAATATATTTAATTAATTTAGTCTCTGAAAAGCTGTGGCCTTTGGTGAGTATGTCAGGCCTCTAATTATTTTCTGTAAATTCTGTTTTTAGTAAAGAAAGTGAGGTTTGGATTAAAAGCTTTCCATCTAAATTTCCCAAACTCTGGCTAATAACTTTCTTAAAGGCTCGATACGTTCTTCCAACTTATTTATTTTTCTGGAAAATGTCTCCTGGCTCTCATACATTTCTGATAAAATAAATGAATGTTTTTAATTACTCGTTTAAAACAAATCAAACACACTATTTCAGATAACTTGAGGCTAATAGTTGAATAGCTCTGATTTATGAGTTTAGGTTAATGAATAGAGGAGAAAAAAAAACAGGTTAAAGTGTTAAATCACCTGAGGGTGAGATAAAATAAATGATTAACTACATTAATCTAGCGAAACATAATTGAAATTTTCAAATGTCCTATCAGGACATATTGCTACAAGACATGGCATGTGTTGCCATCAGCATACTTGGTGATGCACAAGGATTTTACGTTTTCAGTACAAAATCATTTGTACTGAAAATGATTTTTTTCTTGTTTCACTCTTCTCCTTGTTTTCTGTTTCACAAGAAGTTTATTACTTGTGCTTGAAATCTTAGGCATATATTAAGCTTATTTCATATTTTAGAGACAGTATGAAATATGAATAAATCACTATCCGCCTTGACGTAGTGTTTCCAAGTGGGAAAGTGCAATTTTCTCATACAAAAAGAGTTGTACGAGTAATTCATGCTAAAGCAGAAAGCACTTGGAATGCAGTTTTAAATGAAGTCATAGTAAATAAAAATACCTGATGTAGTCAGTAGCTGATTGGTTGGTTATTCTTTGAGTTAAACGAAACATGTGACAGTAATTAGCTTACTCAACTTCACCATAACTGTCTCCTTGTACTCTGCACTATTATTTCATGGGTCAGCCTGGCCACGTCTTCTTTTGTCTCCTCATCCTCGTCTTGTTTCACTCTTCTCCTTGTTTTCTGTTTATCTGCCTGTGCTGTAAGGCTGCATGCACACAACAGCACTAATCAGATGTGTACCTGTGGAGAATAGTTTGTCAGATCAGTGTGTGACCTGAACATAGGAAGGATTAGCAGAAGGGAAGCGCATTGTGCTTTAAGCCCTCAATTATATGCCTGACGCCCAAATACAGGAAGGAGACACAAAGACTGTGTGTCTATTTGATAAGTATGTATTAGTGTAGTTTTAAACTGTTTCGGTCTGTGTTTAACTATCTGTGTGCTTCTTGTAATTTTTGCTTAATAGAAAGTGATTGTTGAGCCCTGCATAGAAATAGTACAGAGTGAGTGCTTTTAGCAAATTTTAAAAGAACAGATATCAATTTTCTACCAACGAGAGAACTACGTGTGGAAATGTCTTTATTCTCCTCTACACTTCATGATAACTTTCTATCTCCAAGTTTGTAAAAATAAATTCATAAGGTGCCTAATGGTTGAGCCAACTGACCTAAAACACTTAATAAGGAAACATAATCTGAGAAAATCCTGAGATTCAGAGCCTAGGAAAAGGATTCACCCTCTCAGATGCTTTGCATTGCTTTTACACATCAATAATCAACAAAATGTGACCTTTGAGAAAAGACAAACTCCAAAAAATGCTTTAAAAAAATCAAAGTGAACAACGATTTCTACAAAATAATGAAAAACAGAAATATTTAAGTGATTACATACATATAATCACCATTTTTGATTGACTTGATTCAACAGAGGTCAAGCCAGTTAGTGCTGGTATTCTCACACTGGGTGGAATATAGATCACCTGAATGCAGTCGGCATGTCTTCAGTGATTGTGGAATAAAGACACCCGTATCTGGAAGGATCAATCATTGGTTAATCGGAATTTCTGGCTACCATTACAGCATGATGACAAAAAAGACACTTCAAGCAAATCAGAAAAAAAGGTTATTTAAAAGTATAAGTCAGGAGATGAGTACAAAAAAAATCTCTAAGCCATTGAGCATTTTCTTGAGTTCAGTTAAATGCATCATGAAGACATGTTAGGAACATGTCTGTCCTCACAAGCTGAGTGGCTGTGCAAGGAGACTTGAGACTGAGGCAACCAGCACACCCATAAGGATAATGAAGATGAAACAACCTTTTGTCAAAAAGCCACACTTTGTTAATCATGATTGATTTGTAAAAGCCTGAGGTCTGAGGGGTTGAATACTTTTTATAGTCATTCCAAATACAGTGCTTTTGCATCTCTTTGAGCACAGGCACGTCTTCTGATGTAAAATAAGAGAACATCCCAACAGCAGGAGACAGAAGCTGAAGTTACTCACTGTTAATTTAAAAATGCTTTTTGAAAGGACATAGCAATCATGAGTAAAATTACAGCTGATTGAATTCCTGGTTAATCATATTATTCTGAAGCCATGTGTGTTCCAATTAATGAGTGCCTTTATTTTTTTCTTATAATTATCAATCAGTGTACAAAATATAATCTTCCCAAAAACTGAGTAACCATTTAATCTGTTTGATTTGCAGGTATCTGCTTTGCTAGGTACACTTCCAAATCACACCAACAATCCCCTAAAACTGCATCATGCAAATACTGCTTTTAAATTATGTCGATGTACACAGAGAATGTTTGAGGTTGATTTTATTTCCTCTTAACAATAATCTGTGACAAACAAGCTCAATCCGCAAGGCCCAACGAAAGCATTGGTGATTCCCAGAGATTCTTTGTCATCGGATTGACTGGTTATGGCTGTGAATATCATTTGAGTTATCTTAATGCGACGGCAGGTCTGTGCTGGGGAAACTTTACTAAACCTGCTCTTAGCTAAAGAGCATAATGTGCCTGGGACGGGGGAGCAATGTAGATACAAGCCTTTCCCACTTCTCTTTCAAGGATATTCTAGGCTTAAGGCAAAGCTTTGTGGCATCGTGCCCACAGAGACACCAGAGTGGAATCAGATGAAGAATGAAAAGGTGAGCTCAGGAGAGCAAACAGCAAATTGTGTTTGAACATTTCTGCTTCTGAGGTTCACTGCTTCAAGGCTGCTTTCCTCTTTAAATAGAATATTCATCTGTTCTGTTGTCCTGTAGATGCATCTAACCTTTAGCTAAAAAAAAATCACAATGCAACTCAACCTTGCTTTTCCTTGTTGTGATGCAACCTGCGTCACCTGTAGCCAAACTTTATGTATTACTACCAATACAAAACCACTGCTGACTTCCAACATTTGACTGTTACTAATATTTTCTTACTAGTAATTAAAGCTAACAAATAATACATTGTAAATATAGAAAAACAAACAAAAAATAAGTTTATTACTTGTGCTTGAAATCTTAGGCATATATTAAGCTTGTTTCATATTTTAGAGACAGTATGAAATATGAATAAATCACTATTCGCCTTGACGTAGTGTTTCCAAGTGGAAAAGTGCAATTTTCTCATACAAAAAGAGTTGTACGAGTAATTCATGCTAAAGCAGAAAGCACTTGGAACTGACGGTGATGACTCCGTATTGGCATTGTCTTGGACTCCGTCCCTGTTTTTGGCTGGAGATGGAAAACAAATTGATTTATAAATAAAAATATCTCTCTAATAAGTATAAGTTGAATGCATATGAGGCAGCTTATTGGAGAGTCGGGGACACAGAAGCTGTGTTTACATTGCACAATTCTTTGATTGTATTGAAGCCGTGGGGACGTTCTCTGGTCTGTAACTAGTAGAGAGGACAGGTTCATCATCACCCACCCACAGCAATCTCTCTGTTACCACTTTTAGCTCCATGATCATGAAAAAAATTTGAATTTTGGAATTTAAAGGAAGCAACAATGCAACATTTAGGGAAGACAACACAACACATTTCATCTCACAGCCACACCCAATAGCTTAAGCAAAGAGTCAGTGGAGAACAAAGTTATCTTTGTTTTTTTTTACTGTGGTGAGGGATGGGCTAGAGAACTTAAAACTGTACTAAATTTGTGGTGTTTAATGTGGTAATGCTAGAAATGACAGTGAAATATGTACAACTTCTTTGCAGTCCTTCTTTACGCAACTGCGTGGCAGTAACTTGATGTCTCTGCAGTCCCCCCCCCCCCCCAAATGCAAATGTCACTTCTAAAAATGTACTCCTTGTAAGACAGGCAACCACTGGACACACCAGTTACATAAAGAGACGCAATTTTATCCTTTGACTGCACACAGTAGCTGCATTTTATAATATTTTATATTAATTTACTGATAATTATAATTGGACCAACAGTGTAGAAAATTGTAAAAGTAGCAATCCTGACAACACTGTCAATTTCAGGGTTTTTAGATGACACTAACTGGACTTTATCGGTGCAAAAATCTACATTCTTATCACGTATGATCAATATCCGTCACTACTGTTCATAAAGAAATGTTTATGTTGAGGCCATCTCATTTAATCTTTTTATGTCAAAACTATTGTATTTATTTAAATATTTTAACCTTTTTTTAACCTGGAAGTTACCACTGAAATTAAGAACTTCTTTTTCAAGAAGTTTTTCTTTTTCACTGCACGGCTTCCTTATAAGAAATTATCTGGGAACGCAGCTGTTTATAAAAGTGGGTTTGCTTATGGTTGCTGGGATCAGAGTACCAATGCTGCTCAGTATCGGAGCAGAAATACATCTGAATAGTTAGGGTTTTCTTTATTTGTGGTCGTTCACATCTGCAGTGATTTACAGTCAGATTGGGTTTACCACAGACCCCTGAAGTTCCTCTGTAGGGTGCCGGGTAGCTCCTCCAAGCTACTTCGCTCAGACGATGTTTCGACAGACTGCCTCCTCCATACTTAATAATTATTACTTTAATTCTTTACTGTTCTAAAATGTAAGCTGCAAGGATGCTGGGGTTTTCAAGCTTTCATCTATGTCCTCAGCTGTCTCTTGCTTGCTTCTCACATTTTGTTTGTATATAGCTCTCAATTTTACTCATGAAAATATATTTTCATATTTCAGACATGCTGATCTTAGGATGGCTTATCATCATCAGTTGGTTTATATTCTCCTTCTTCTTCTTGTTCTTTTTAAAAAAAATTCTTTTCATTCTGATGACTTATTAAACTATGATCACGTCTTCAGTTTTATACCAGCACTTAGTGATACAAATTGAGGTATTTCATTCATTTTCTTTTTTAGAGAATTGTAATTTCAAAAACAATACTTGCAAGCATCTTAAATGGCACAGAGTTTAAAAAAATAAATAAAAGAAAATCTCAACACATTTTGAAGATGTTTTAGAGCTCTAAGTTAAAAGTTAAACGTTTCCCATAAGGAGACACTGACAGCAGGGACTGGTTCAAATACTGTACGGGTTGGATTTTGTACATTTGTTTTCGTCTTTGATTCGCATAGCGCTCACTAAAAACCTGTCACACTCTGTTTATGTTCTCCTTGTCAAAATTGTGCCTGACTGCTCTGATACTGAAAGGTCCTTTTGGGTGTCTAGGTTTAGTTAACCCTTCAAGTGATCTGCTTAAACAGCAGCCTATATTACACAAAGACAGCCTTTCAAGCCCTCGGGTTGGCAGGAAACCAACTATTACAAGGTCAACACTGCCCTTATTACTTGTTATTAGACTGTATTATACCTCATTGGAGATTTTTACATAAACACACACCCACATACGCAGGTTCACTGAGGTATAGGCTCAGCAAAACGGCAGCTGGGCTTCTGACTCATGCGGGTAGTCAAACCCTGGGGAGCTCAGGTATACATCAGTTTTTATGTTTACTGTTTGGCAATCGTCTGTGGCATTTTCCCTGGCAGTTTATGTGATGGAAATAATGCTTATTGAGTAAAATTTTATGTTTGTACATTAAAGCTTTAGAAACATAGGTGGAAATATAGAGTATGCACAGTCACTTGGTTTTGGATGCTTTTCTGCAAAACAGCTTATTTAAAAAAATTTATTGTGAATATAAACTTTGCCTCTTAGATTGCTTTGCGTATAACTGAAAGGCTATTAATTACTTGAAGTCGTTCCTGTCTCTGTGATTCAAACCACTCTCAGGCAGTGAATCTAAGTGGAAAGACTGAAAATGTGTCTATATTATAGCCTCAGATGCTCTCTGGCTTCATGTTTCTCTTCTGAGTAGTCAGTTGGTGCTGGTATCTGACTGATAGCACTACTACAAAAAAACAACAGCAATGTCTTGTTCATCACTATTTTCAAATTTCGAAACAGACTAAGCTTGTGTGATACCTATACATTTTTTTACTTTAGTACAAACTTCAATGTAAGTTATTGGGATTTTATGAAGAAGAAAGATTCATTGCATTGTTTATTATTTCAAAAAGAATGAAAAGTGTAACCCTCCATTTGTAATCAATGCTCCTTTACTCTAATATTCCTAAATAAAATCTAGCCTAAACGTTCCCTCTAGTAGTTACCTATTTTAACAAAAATGATTGTAGTTCTAGCCATTCTGCTGTTACAGAACACTGTTCATTTTCCTGTAAATATTTGCAGACTGCAACAGAAGAGAATTCATACAGAGAAGGAGATAAAATGTCGATAATAACTTTGCAGGAAATACAGAGATCTACAGCTCAAGTGGACGCCTGTCCACACAACAACTGTATGTCGTTGACTGAACAAATTTAAACTTCATAGAAGCAGGACAAGAAAAAAAGTTTTAAAGAGTTGCTGTGACGATTCATAGAACGGAGCACATGTCAATCCTGAAACAAACCCAAACAGAGGCTCCAAATGACTTAAGGTTCCCCTTCTAGATAGTCTAGAAGGGGATTAAATTAATGTGGTTTCAATCTAAGCATATTAATATGAAGATTAGTTTGAGTTGGAATGTACAAGTCTAAGTCCAGATCAAATCAAACTGAGAATTTGTGACTAGACTGCAAAGGTTCTGCTTAGAAACTAAATTATCTTGACTCAGCTTGAATATTTTTGCTAAGAAAACTGGGCAAAATCTCCAAAAGAACTTTCAGCTGCAATTGAATGATGGTTGCAAAGATTTTAAATATTGAGGCTGAATGTAAATTTTCTTTCCACTTAACAGTTATTCCCTATTTTATGTGGCTCTACCACATAAAATGCCAATTTTCAAATATTCAGTGATCTCATTGTTTCCAAATATAAAACATCGCTCCAGAGGTATCAGTACTTATGCAAGAGAATAAACTAAGGTGCTGTTGTACTTACGTTTGTTGTCTAAAAAAAAAAAAAAAAGTTCTAATCGACTTGTCAATTACAGAACTGGTCCATGCAGACAATACCTTTTAATAACTGTCCCAAGTGTTTGTCAGAAAATTGCTCCCAGTCTATGTATCAATAAATTCAAGTTAGGGAAAATAGGGGTAAGAAATATGAAACGCTCAATAGGATTTGGCATCTACATTAACAGCCAAGCTATGAAATACACCTCACTTTCACACTCACTCCTACGCCTTCTCCCCCTCTTCTGCTTTACTTGTTCTTTCCACTTATTATTCACAGACCATAGTACACTGCTAAGTGCAGGTAAAAAAAAAAAAAAAAAAAGCCATTAAGTCACAGACAAGGGTGGATTGCGTGAGTGCGTGTGTGTGCGCTTGTGCATGCGCTGTGTGTGAGAGTGACAGGAAGACAGATTACTGGCCATTCTAAAACATGACATTCTAATCGGTGTGCATGTTAATTAAGAGACTTTATTGAAATGTTTCTAGTGGTTGAAGAAATTGGAAGCCTAATGAAAACATGCAGACACATTACTGTTTGCCTGTGCGTGCGTGTGTGTGTTTGTGAAATTTGACGATTTGCACTGAGGAAAAGCCCTTGAAGGCACTGTTGAATTCACACTTGTTGGTCACATCAAGACTTTATTTTTCTATATTTTTATTACTCTTGCAGAGGTCTTTCCCTTAATATTCTCTTAGTGAAAGTGTTGTAGTATCTGCAGTGGGTTTCATTCAACTCATTCTGCTTTTCTTCTCCTTTTCTCTGTATCCAAAGGGATTTGGTACTGACACTTGTGAACAGGATCCACTGACATTTGGAAAATGTATTACATATCCGCCATATGCTCTGACTAGAGGCTGTGTGGCAAATTCTCGTTGTGTGTGTGTATAAGCGTACATGTCATCTGGGTGTTTGCACATATGCTTCCAGATAGAAACAGTGAAATGACTTCAGTAATTCGGTACTGGGTAGGATCCAAAATCCCTTATTAATGAACACTTTTCTGCAGATATTGTTTTTTGTCTTTGGAAATCCTTAATGAACACATTTTTAATAAATGATTGTTAAATGAGAGGCGTTGGTATGATTTGGTGAAACATTTTGCAAACAACATTGTGTTTGATAGGAAACAAAGGAAAAATAAGTTTTCTTCCTTCCGAGACAGGCTGGGCTCTGGTCGGTAAGCCCCTCCCTCATTGACTGCTTGAGATAGGCACCATCCTCCCCATGGCAAGTGGTTATTGACAATGAATGGTGGCATGAACTTGCATATTCATTCTTGAAAACCTTTCAGTATGACTGAAATAGAAATATTTCCGCATAGAAGAAGTGCTCAAAATTCCTCCATTGCGATTCAGTAGACTTACTCCCAATTCGAACATAAAGTTGAAGGCAGATGTTCCCAAAGGTGGCACAACCCCTTCGTAGTTTAAGGGGGTGATTTTTTTTTTCCATATAGTGCCAGGCAGTTTTTTTCTGAAGTGAATTTATATCACAATTTGAAAACTGGATTTCACATATACTCATAGGCTGTTTGTATCTGATGTTAAAATTAGCTTAATCTGAAACATTTAGGCATGACAAATATGTGATCTTATGGCTGTGAAATTAGTCAAAATCCCCATACATTCAAGTTCTCATATTTTACTTTATATGTACAGTTTGTACATCAACAGAAGTTCTAAAATGACCCTAATCACCTTGTAACAATGGCGCGAAGCTGATTCTTCTCCTTCAGAGGATAATTGACTCTCTTAAAAGCTTGAAAAGGAGACAGCAAGCCATCCGTGTCCAACATCAATAAGTATAACATGTCTTTGTCATGCAAAAATAACCATTATATATCAGCTTTCTTTTCTTGTTGCCATGGTAAAAGCGACCAAGTTTCCGCTTTTATCAATGGGTCTCCAAAATTTTACCATCAGACCTCAACAAAACAGTACATTATAACTATAAAGGATAGAGATGGCTGTCCCAGTCAGCAACTTCAAAATGATTCTTCTCAGAAAACTTGCATCGTAAAGAGAGCGTCCAACCTCGGGCATCTCTTCAAGGCTCACACCTTCATAGGGAATGGCATATTCATAAAGAATTGGCCCCCACAGAGTTATTCCAAGGCGAGCATATGCACTGCTGCCAATGAGAGTTTCTGTGGTTACAGAAAAAGAACCGAGCTTATGCCTCTGGATTTCTGCTCTGTTTTGCAGCGTCTAAAGGAGAAGTCTGTCACGTTGGACTGTCAGTTTCCACGTGCCAAAGATCTGTTCTAACGTGGTGTTGAAGGAGAGATTGGTTTTCAACCACCTTCTGCTGAAGCATTTCCTACAGGGAGAAAGGTGCCAGCAACCAGTGATAAGTGGAGTTACTGGTGGTTCTTGACAGCCTTTCAAACGAGCTGCTAAAGCTTTTTTTTCCCCCGTTTATCAATTCTTTTAAAGTGTCACCTCTGCATACCTCTGAACACCAGCAACTTGTCGTTTCTGCGCTGCCAACTTGTGACATTTAATGTTAGGACTGACTTTGCAGACTGACACTTGCTTCACTTTCTAATACTAATTAACTTCATTCATTTACTTTTTATGAACTTACCAAAGACGGCGGAGAGTGGGAAGCTTTAAGATAAAAAAAAAAAAAAAAAAAAATGACTACGTTGCAAATTCACATTATCTGAGAAGCTGTTAATTATGTGTAGCTGGTACAGTTTTAGCAGCACCTCAACTCGGTCTATCACGGCGAGAGGTGTGTTGGTGTAGAAACCATATTGTAGCGCTCATGTGGAGGAAAACAGAGTGAGTCAGACTCTGTGGGAGAGAAAGGATCCTTTCTGTTTCATAAGGGCAGCCTCTGCGGGCTTTGATTAGACTCTTGTCTTTGCGAGAGCTCATTGCAAAATTGAAGTTCATTGATGTGCACTGTAAGAAATTAATCTTAATCCAGTTGAAGCTGCTCTCGTGGTACACACCAGCTCATTAAACTTAAGCACATGGCTGCTGTAAATATTTGTTTAAGTTTAAAGGTTATTAATGAAATTTACAGTTCTTCCTGGAAATAAATCAATATCTTTTAAAGAAAATTAAAGATAGTCTGCACTCACTCATATGGTGTTATCAGACTTTTTGAGTGTGCTTGTTAGCCTATTTTTCTAGCTGATTTTTTTGTCCCCTGTCACTTAAATGACCTACTTCCTGTTATTCTTCTCGGGTACAATTATTGCAAATGTCACCATCGAACAGTGGGGAAGTGAGTGGTTGTCAGACCATCAGTTTCCAAAACCATACACAAAAAGCGCTCACAGGGTCAGTGTGACTCTGCTGGACCGCGTAAAAAAATTTGTGGGGCGCAATTAACTCCATCTCTTAAGAACACAGGAGGGTTAAGAATCTTGCTGCCTTTTTATATAGTTCATTTTGTTATTGGAAGGTCAAAGACTACCCTAAGTTTTTCTCTATTTTTTCCTAATTTTATTTATTTTGATGAATTTGCCTGACTATTCACACACAAAAAAGAAACTCTTGTCATTGCAATGTCAGTATTAGCTATGTTTTTTCTGTCATGATGTGATGATGGTTCGTGATGACGCACATTGTATTTTGCCACCATATAATTACAGTCCATTACAGTCGATATTTAGCTGTGTCCATGATATCAATGAGTAGCAATGTCACATTCTGATCCCTGAACATGTTTGTATGTCTGGTTCTACCATACGAACAACTGGGTATTGATAAATGTTGCACCTGCAAACAAGTGTGAAGGTGAACCAAACCGCATGATGCTATGAAACGTTAGGTGTTCCTGCTTAATCTAACTCCCTGAGACTATTTAGCAGAACAAATATGCCAGTTTCGAGTATCAAGAGCTACATTTTTCAAGTACAGATTTCCCCAGTGGTAACTGGGTATTGATAGTCTTTCTCTTACAAAAACAGAAATTACATTTTTATTCATATCTATTACACAAAGGTTTTCAGAATTTTGCTTAGGCCGTTAAATTCTGTGACAAACTTCCAGTGTTAAACAACCGTTTTAAGAAATATAAGCAGAAATGGAAAGTGCTTGAGTAGGCTGTGGAGTATCTGGGAAAAAAAAAAAAACTCATCCATCAAGCTCAATTACAGCTACATGTCCTTCTAAAGCATACACTTGAGCTAATTGATCTTGTGTGAGTAGCAGCATCTCTAAATCAAAAAGTATTGTACATTTTGCATTTTCAAGGCCCTTGTTTTGGACAGTCTTCTCAGGGTAGTTATGTGACTGCAGCAAATGGAGGACATACACGATGGTGACTGACAGACCAGGGACAGGGTGACAAACAAGCTGCATCCACAGAGAGACTATTGATTTCAGCTCTGAGGTCTCTGCTTGATATGGCGGCAGTCAGGGTCAGTCAGCCACCTCAGCTACAGTCAGTTGCATATTAGCCTGGAGAGGCAGATGCAGGTGGAGATGATGTGATTGTCAGGATCAGGGATAAGAAACAAGCACAGCAGGTTTGATCGGGTAATGAATGAGAAGAAAGATAAGTCATTGGATTTTACTTGTACGTATTTTTTCAGGTCAACTTCACGCAACATTCTGATATATACTGAGTTTTTCAAAGTGCTTTGAAATGAAAATGTAATTCTGCTGTGGCTTTAGCTGCATGAGGATGATCATTTTAAATTTCCTATAATTTCACATTTCACATTGTTGAATACACTTTACTTTAATGTTTAAGTTTACATTGTTTGACTTTGGTTAATGACAAATCTTTGTTTTTGCATAATTAACCTCTGCTAAGACACAATCTTAGGAAATACTCCTCTTTTGCATTGTGTTTTTACTGTGCATCCTTCTCGTTACTGTCAGTTTTTCTCCTACGTTGGCCTGCGACCACTACTTTAGTGTTGCATCTTTACACAAACACATTAGACCTGAAGGTACACCTGGAGTTTTGATTAAGGTAAAAACCAGGCAGAGCCTTTGCTCACCTTGTTAGCAAGTTTATGCTTCGTGCATTGCGTCTCCTGTGGATTTACTTCGCCACAGTCCATTGATTTGTTTTGTGTAAGATCCATAAGAAATGTTGCTGAACTTATGCAACAGTGCAGACAGCAATCTTTTAAGAAAGTGACCAGTTGGCTGATGAGATTCAATTGGATTGCATATCTGAAACACTGATTGTAGTGTTATTTTATGGAGCCTGCTTTAACTGTTCCTTGGAGTGTTGCCAGGTCAGTGTCATAGTGTACAGACTTGCAGTCCTCTGGACTCCAGTTATATGTCCTTGTCCAAAGGATTTAAGTAGGAGGGGTCAGATTTTATGTACTTTAATGAGGATTCAATAAAAAAGTGGATTTCAGTATTTTTGACTTTACAGCATGTGCATTTCATAAAAAGTTTCATTTTATTTCATTGTTTTGTTCAAACAGTCATATCCAACACATTACTATAGAAAAGTTAATTTATTTCAGTAACTCAATTCACTAAGTGAAGCACATTATATAGATGAATTAAACTCAGATTATTTTAATTATCAGTTTCTGCTTACAGCTATGGAAAACACACCGTTTCATTTCTTAAAAGATTAAGATATTAGCTTAGACCAAAATGAAATAGTTTTAATGTACAAATGTGGATTTAATGAAAAGGATGTTTTAATACCTTCTTAAACTTGATTTTCAAAAGTTAATTTTAATTTGACAAATGAACTTCATTTTGACACATTCTAATTTATTAAATATGATTGTATATAGTTAGCATATATGCTATGTCAAATTATCTACCAATGAATTATGAAAGCCTTGAGGGAAGATGTCATAGTGATACAATATTTGCATTGAAATTAAACACTAAAACTCTTTAACATGGTGTAATTGCTTTTATTTTCTTTCAGATGATAAAAAATTGAAAGATTAGCTTGTTGTGATTTATTGTGCTTAAATCTTTAGCTGAAAGAAATCAGAAAATAGCTGAAAAAACTGAGGCTGTTGCAGGAACTTTATCTCTGTAGGTAAAGAAAAAAGCCAATAGTGGCTGCCTGTGATATTGAGGAACATAAGAGTTACTTTTCCCAACATCCAGACATTCCTCTGTGGCAGAGTGACAGAAATCACTTAAGTTAGCCTGACAGACAGTGAAGATTGCAAACCAGCTGGGCTCGGTTTCTTTAATGCGGCGGGATACAGCAGTGTAGCACAATGCCGGGACCTCGTGGCTTTTTGCACGGTGTCACCGTTTTCAATAAGTCAATCCATTTTTCAAAGGGATGAATTGCTCCTGACAGCCCAATGGCTAGGCCAACATTTCACAAAATGTAAAGGTCTGGCACAAATGAGGTCTGACCTTATCAATAACTGGGTTCCATCCATCTAAAAGCAGAGCCCTTGTCGCCTCATGCAACAAGGATACTTACTTTCCCCGCCCTTCCTTTAATGCTGCTTTCCACCTTTGAATTTTACTCTAATGTTTTGAAGATTTGCCCTGCTTCCCTGCTTCTGTGCCTGGTTCTCTTTGTCCCTTTCTCTCTTGGATTGTGAATAGGTTCCCATCTGGTTGTTTGTTTATCCATCCGTCACTTCCAATATCTTAGGCACCCCTGCCAGAATTTTTGATTAAATCTGATAGGATGATGCATGTCTCCATTTTGATCTGGTAGTTTCATAAACAGAGCTCACTTCTGAAAAGAACACTAGATAACTTGTTACTCTGTTGCGAGGAAACAACCATCTTCTTGTACTGTTCACAGATATAGTTCTTTTATATACAGCTAAAAAATATTACAAATGCTTAACACTAATACATTTGTGCATCAACATTGCAGACAGAAACCCTTGTTTCCACAAAATGGGAACTTTCAGAAAATAATAAAAACATTTTGCCTTTAAATATAAATGCAGAGCGTTTACATTACATTTGATAATTTCCTCATGAAACCCCAGACAGATGAATAGAGATGATTTTCACTGGAAAACAAAGTGTATAAAAATGGAAATATGAGGTTTTTGCCTGGCAGATGATGATGATGGAAAACACTTACACATATACAGAGAATGTGCAATTTGTATTCACACATCATTGATGTCTGAAAGTCTCGTCGCCTCCAACCAAATGCGTTGGAGGAATCACTATCGTACAACCATAAACATTTCATTTGCTTGGCAAAAATTGCTGATATGTAATAAATAAATTCCAGTTTCTGAATTCACAAATAAAGATTTTACAAATCTTAAGCTATAGTTCCAATAGTCTGTAATCAGTGTTTAATGTTTGAGTCCAGGTTTGACCAGTTCATGTTTTTTGGTATTTATCCTTGCAAACCAGTAAATTGTTTCTGATGTAAAAAAAAAAAAAGGAAAAAAGAACTTTACTATTTTGTATTTCCACAATGCATTACATAACCTATAATTGTCTCCCACATCACTCATTACTCTTGCAGCACCCTTTACAATTACCTACCACTGCCAGTTTAGCAAATGAAGGGGTTGTGGGATCACTTTTTAAGCAGCCAGTAGCCAGTTTCTTTACTGAGGAGTTGGTAATACTGAATGTAGAGCTTAGCTTAGCACCCTCAGGAAGCCCTGAAGAAGATGCTAACCTTAGTACCACTAGCTGATAACAGTTAGCTGCTATTCTTATCATCACCGTACTGACAAATCTTTCATAGTTTCTACTGTTTCTTTTTTTTTCATTGTTTTTTTACTGAGTACCCTAATATTTACCAGATAAACGATCCTAAAGCGACACAAGGCTTTTGATAAAACAAAATAGGCTGCCACTGTTAGTGTTTCTTATCTTCCACACTTTTTAATCAGAAAAAGGTATTAATTTCCTGTTGAATGACTGGACAGATGGCCTTCTTGTTGGTGTTTTGGAAATAAATGTCCTTGAGGTGGCTGGAAAGCTGGAAAGTATTGAAGAAACGCTGTATTTGTTCAGTTCTAGAACTAGTTGATTAATTCAAACATTTGTCAATGAAATATAAAGCTGGATTTAGTACTTATGTTTAGGCCTGTCATGATAAACGATAAATCAATTAATTGCACGATAAATTAAACCTATTGACCTCATTTTAATTATCGGCTTTATCGTCTCTTCCTGCCATTTTTTCTTTCTCTTGATGACACTGAATGAAAAAAGGTTCAACTCCGGTGCTCTCGACTGACCCTCCCTTCCTCATTTTCTTAGTGCAATGTCCAGTGCACACTACACGAGTTGTCGGCCGACTGTCAGTCCATTTTCAACACCTGAGAACCCGCACATTAGCCAACAGAAATCCTAGGTATAACGGTTCGATCGGGTTTGTTGTGCCGTGTGGTGTCCAGCCACATGGGTACAAAATAATGGCTACAAGTCCAGTTAACTAATTTTAAAACCAGGCATTAATCAATGCTTTACTAGAATCTACCTGTGATGCATAGAGTCAGCGTAAAATCCTGACTGAATTCCTGATTTAGATCGGAGCGGCCACAACGTAATAAATCACACTACAGGATGATCGGTTACGAAATCACCAGCGACAATCTTAGATCGGCCAACGATCTAAGATTGTCATAAGGGGAAAATAGGGGCAAAAAATCGTGTAGTGTGAACTATTGCATTAGGTAGTCAGATGTGCCCAACTTCTCTATTTAAATCTAGTGATTACTGAAGGGCAATATTGTATACAGACTTTATAATCTGCACTCCTTTGGTTGAATGCAGTATTTATTTCCACTTTGGCTTCATGTTGTTTAGTTTTTATTCAAGTACGTTTTTTTGTTCATGGAGACTGAGAATCCATTTTATTTTTGTTTTTGGTTGTTTTGTTTATTTAATTTATCAGTTCCAGTGTTATGTTTTCTTTTGAAAATAAAGTGTATCTATCTATGGTAGGAAATCACATGCATTATTAGTCATTTCCATTAAATCAGTGACAAAAGGTCTTGAAACAATATTATCGTTTATCGCAATAATCTTTTAGACAATTAATCACTCAGCAAAATTTGTTATCGTGACAGGCCTACTTATGTTGCCTATTTGTCTTTGATTAAAGTACAATATGCTAAACTACCTTTAGAGCCAGTCAATGCAAGGCTGTTTGCTGTATTGGTGTCGTGTGATAGATGGAGTATCTGTAGTGGTAGAATGTTTCCACTCGCTTGTTGACTGCTGTAATGATCTGCCTCTTTGCTCCCTCCCCTCATGACCACGAAGAAGAAGAAAGTGTTCAGTAAATGGGTAAATTTACCCTGATATGCAAAGAGTGGGCCCCAAAGAATCCTATGAAATCAACCAGGGATCAGCTCAAAAATGTGAACTTTTTAAGCACGCATGGCTTATGTCTGTGTGCTGTTGCTGGCATTGGTGGTATGTTTCAGCGGTGACTGCATGCTGAACAGAACATAACTGAGCCAAGCTTGGTGAGGGCTTGGGGCCCTCCCAGAGGAAAGCCAAACGGCTTGCAGAGTCTGATCTGCACCAACTAGAGGAGACACTTTGGACAAGTTAAACAGTGATAAATCTGCATGCCAGTATGATTTAAATCAAGGTCGCTGTTTTCTGTCGGCGTCGTGTCATATTGCCGCCCCGGCAGGACTCATATTGTCTGTTCGTGGCTCTTTAAGAACTGAGGGATGATGAAAGAGTGAGAGGTGAGTGTGACAGGCTTAACTCTGTGAGGAAAAAGAACAAGCTTTGATTAATTGCAGTGGAGGTGATTGTGGAGGGAGATTCAGAAGGTGCACAGAGTGTGTGTGTGTGTGTGTGTGTGTGTGCGTGTGTGTGTGTGTGTGTGTGTGTGTGTGTGTGTGTGTAGGTGGTATTGGCTGCTGCCTTGTGTTTCTGTTTACATGTGAGCTAACAGCTGTGGTGAGAATCAATATGTGCATATGTGTAGAGAGAAATGAAAATGGAAAGATATGTCTTTAATAATAAACAAACAAGATGGAAACATCTTTTATGTTTGGATTTACAATCATAAATACACAATATTTTTTTTACTGGGAATTCATGTGTGTCCAAAAGCAGCTGTGGGACAATTTCCTGGAACAGTTTGAGAATGGTACAAATTTAGCTCACCAACATTGACAGTTGATGCAGATCGACACTTTTTAAAAACTTTTTTGAATAACATGTTTAAAAAAAAAAGTCAAGGTTTTTCAAAAAAGACTCAAGCAAACTACAATTTGTTGAAAATAGAAAATGTAGGGTACATACTGGTAACCAAATAAATTGCCAGAGAAGATCATTCAGAGAAGCCAAAAGGCTCATCGTAACTCTGGTGAAATAATCTGTCGACCGGCAACAATTTGTCCTGCACCCCATAAATATAGTCTTTTTGGAAAATGGAAAACAATGAAGACATTGTTAAAAAATGAAAAAAGACATGAAAAGTCTTGCTTCCGGTTTAACACAAGTCGTAGGGGACATAGGAAATAGATGGAAGAAGATTTTCTAATTGGACAAGACCAAAATTTAGCTGCTTTGACTCGTATGTTATGGTGTTGGAAAACTTAGACTTTATACGAATCATCCCCTCTGTACATCATGGTGGTGGCAGCGTCATAAGCTGGGGCTACCATAGAGCTAAGCAGTGTTACAGGATGAACTCTTGCCACCATTGCCACCAGCTTTATCCACTGAAAAAAACTCCACTTTTGAGTTAAGCTCTATGTTGTCTTTCTCTATTACACAAAATCCCGATAAAGTACGTAGAACTTTGCAGCTGGAATGTGATAAAATTGGAAAATCCTCACTTGGTATAAATACTTTTACAAGATTCTGTACATTTCTGAAACGGTACACATATTCAAGAAAATGAGTTTAGTAAGGCACTGTAATGTTATTGATGGCAGCAGTGCAGAACTGAACACCATACCTCTCCTGCATTGCTGAGGGCTCTGAGGCATGATGCTGCAGAATGTAAGCAGTCTTTGGGCATATAAATGTCTCTAGCTCTGGTTTGATGAATGATTCAGCCACCCCTTAGCAAGCTGCAGTTTACCGTCCCTCAAACTGCCAACATGTGTGTAACTCCGAAAGCGCAGAAAGCATTGTTTTACCAGAGAATCCACCACCTACCCCCACACTCAAACCGCTTAATTTAGACCATTAGTGTACATGCAGCATAATTGGCCATTATGTTCTATTGAAAAGCAGTCCATCCAACTTTATTGACTGGCTGAGAATACACACTACATTAGCTAAGCCTTTTCCCTTTTTTTCTAGCACACAGCAGTTAAGTGTAAAAGGAAGGTTGGATGTTTTTATGGTTTGAGTGATTTATGCTTCAATAAATACAAAATCTCCTCTTGGAACAGATTTTTTTTCATGTGTATACTGGTGCTTTACCATAAAACCAATGCATGGCACTCTTAAAACAACTTTTTGGCTATATTTTCTGTTTCTAATCTTATAATGATTGTACTTATTGAAGTAACTGTTCTTTTCATTGTTTATTTGTACACATGCACTACACTTTACACATGCACAAGGTAGTCTCTAAATCATTCATGAACCTCCCTTTGCCTTACTTCTCTTTCTACATAATTGATGAAAGGTTTGATCATCTGCTTGCATCAATACCTTGCACTCTCTTGCAGTTTTTACCTACTTGTCATTTGACCTTCGAAGGTTCTTTTTGTTATGCACTCTGGATTTTCATTTCTGTCTTAAGAATTGCCATTAATGTTACGAAGTTGTGATGGAAACTGGCCAGTTTTAAGATCTTCAATTACTGTAGTTTTGATGCCTTACGTTCTGCTAAAGCGGAATGGTAAATCTCTTTATTGAACAAATTTATTGTATATAAACCGTATTGTCATAGAAGTATTCCTTCACACATCCAAATAATGGAATTCAGGTTTTCCAGCCATCTGCTGTATTAAATGTAGTGAGGCTGGAGAACAGCACTTGTCTGACAAGTGCTGTTTGGTTGAGGAGGGGATTATGGTTTGGGTTTAGCCTCTTAGTTCCAGTGAAAGGAACTATTTATGGTGCAGCACCCCAGGACGTTTATGGCTCTTTCCTCCTCCAGCATCACTGTACACCAGCGCACAAATGAAGGTCCATAAAAGCATCGGAGAATAATTTGGTGTAGAAGAACTTTACTGCTCAGAGTCCTTCACAAGCTGATAGAAAGCCTTTAAGATGAAGTTAAGTGGAGACTGTAAGTCAGGCCTTCTCGTTCATCATCAATCTCTGACCTCACAGATGCAAATCTAGAAGTATGGTCATAAATCTACATAGACACACTCCTAAGTGTGTCTGGAAGAAGCCTTTCCAGAAGTTGCAAAGGGTGGGCCACAATCATTTTACGCCCTATGGAATAGGATTAGAATGTCACCAAATTTTATTTGTGTGTAGAACCATTGGCAATGTAGTGTATTTTAAATCCACACCTTGAGAAGTCACTTAATCCATCTCTCTTCAGACATTAGGAAAATAGCAGTTCTTGTCACATCCCTTCACACCTCAGCAGCAAGGGGACTTTTCTTTAAAAAATAAAAAAGCAGAGCACTTCCTTAGTTGGCGCTGTCTGTCCACCAGGCTGTGTTCAGTCTCCACGGTAACTAATTGGTGTAGTGGTAGACGAATGGTGGTTCTGCTTCAGGTTTTTACTCAGATAGTTTAACATAAGTAGGATTCACAATATTGCATCATCATAGGGATAGATTGAAGTAAACCACAATATTAAAAAAAACAAATACAAAACAAAGCTAGTGCACAATTAACTATGTTGAAAGTGCTAAAGAAGGGAAATTAATTAAGAATAATTTGAGTTTATGTAATACCTCCTCCTAAAATTCCACATTTAATCTTAAACTTAATAGATAAATAAAAAAATAACATCATGTCACAATGTGGGAAATATGCAGGTTATGAGTTATTAGTTGTTGAAAAGAAACATATTCTTTATTGACAAAACAACTTCAAGCTGCAGACTATTAGTTTAACACAGAGAAAAAAAAAACATTTTAAACACACAGCACACAATTTCTGGTCTCTTATAGAAGAAAAAAAAACATTGGAGGCCTTTTCTGTGTCTAACCAATAATCTCTCTCCACTGAAACTTTGAGGACTTGACACAATCGGCAGAATTAATAGAACTGTCTAAAAGGCTGCACACTGTTTGAAAGCTTGTGGAATATCAATGAATTCATTATTTTTTTTTATTTTTTTTTTTTAAGCCTTAGCTTTCTGTGTGTCTGGATTTTCCAGCTCACAAGCAGAGAAGCATCACTGTGAGAGACAAGCTATTGCTAATTGAATGCGCTAACTTGAATGATTGTTTCACACCGCATCTATAAATCCTTCTCTCCGCTTTGGAGGTGCAAATGGATCTCCACTCTTCCCACACACCCTCGTTAGCTCGCACCACTGTGAGAGTGCAGCGTTTTTTCTACGTTGTTCTTATTGTTATGGAGATGCTGAATAAAACTGGAAAATATTTTTATCAACCAGTCGTATTGTCAAGTAAAGCTTTAAAAGCAGCATAATTAAATGTTTTTTGGTGTTTAGTAACACAAACGTATATCATGATGCAATAAAAGCAACAAATGCATTACCTAAAAGGAATATTCACTCCCCTTAAATGTTTTACCTGTTTATTCCTTTTACAAATCTAGCATGGTCAGCAAAATTTTGCTTTTTTGAAAAAAAAAAATACAAAAACATTTTAATGTCAATCTGAAAGCTGATTTCCACAAAACATTTTAAAAAATAAAATGCATGCATAAATATTCTCCCCTCTTAAGTGACTTATTAAATTCAACAGAGGCTCAACCAATTGATGTGAGATGTCTCACAATGGACAACTGTGTCTCCAGTGACTGTGGTATTGAGACACCTGTTTTCTGATTGTTGTGCTATCTTGTTAAAAGGCCCTATAAGAACTTTTTTTTGTTTGCTTTCCTCCAAGAACAGGCAAACGTGTAGGTATTACATAAGTCTTAATATTCCTTAAAATTCAGTTTTTGGAAATATGTTGTGCATGAATATGAAAAATAAAAATCTAATCTGTTTTGTCACCAGTGTAAATCTCTTTGCATATGGCAGCAGGGAATTATCTGGAAGTCGTGCACACCTTGAAAATTCCCATGGGAACTTTCTTCAAAACCAGCACAGCTACTTAAGATGGGGTAAAAGAAAACTCCAGCACTAGAGGGCACCCTCTGTCTCTGTACCCCTCTGATCTGCTCTCTTGTTTTATACACTCATGCACCCAGAGAACTTGCTGAATGTTCAGATATGAAAGTCAGAATGAGATGTTCTCACAGCTACAAGGAGACAATCAATTTGAATTGTATTAATCAGTGCTTGCACTCAGGCCCTCTCTAGTTCACTATTCAATTACAAGTGTTACATCTCTGGCTTTCCTCCTCCCTCTCTGCACTCTGCTCGCTCTTTCTCTTTGGATCTATATCTCCGTCTCTTGCTGTAGTCACTATCTGTATGAAAATTTGCCCATTGTTTTCCCCCCCCTCCCTATTTTTAACCTAATGAAAAGCACTTTGGCATAGATTGAAAAGCTGCTTAAACACATCACAGCAATCCTCCTCCTTCAAGTTGTTCTACACTTTTTTTTTAATCTCGACTTTCTCTTGTTTCATTTCCTGTTGTACACCCCCTCCACCTCTTTGTTCCCACTGCTTTTCTCCCTGTTGACATTTCCGCTTCATAGGCAGCACCCCCATGCATCTTGTTACCTCCAAACTCCCTTTCTTTTGCCTCCTCCTTGTCCCTCCCTCTTCTTCCTATGCTAAATGGATTGCATTACTGTAATGAGCCGGTAATTTATGGAGGAGGAGTGCTGGGCTTGTATCATTTGCCCACAAAGTGTTTGGCCTCTCTAAAGCTCGACCCCCCACCCCCCCAACCCCCTCCACCCCCTGCCCCATTGAAAAGCACAGACGCACTTTCAAAGCTAAATCTGTTGCCCTCCTCCTTCAGATTGGCAGAACAGTAACAGCCATGAAGTGTATATTTGTGTATAAACACACATTCGCCAACAGTCCTAGCATTTTTTAAAACAGACTGAAATGAAAGGAGTTCTATGTGATTTTAACACAAGTATTTTGACACACAAGACCATGTCAGTCTATTTACAACCTATGTAGACAGTTGAAAAAAAGGTTGTGGAGGTAGACTTTCATTCCATTACATCTGCAGATATTAAAGGACAAAATCAGTTAACTTAATTCATCCACTTAATTTCTTCAATATTTTTACCATTCCCCGAATCAGTCATAAATCAATCTATTTATTCAGAAAACTGAAAGAGAAACATAGTGTCATTTTCTTTCATAGAGTGTGGTTAAGAAGACAGTATAAATACAGATGCATAATAGTTTTGGCCAAAACTTTCACATGAAATATTTCAAATGCTACAACACGGTATGCTTGTCGCCATTGTTGGGGCTGCTGTCTTTTGTCTTCTTCTTGAAGATACTTCACAGATTCCCAAAGAGGTTTTAGGTCAGGGTCGTCTACTGGTCAATGAATTTTTTCGTTGAGGATCTAATGTATCTCAAGATTCATGGTAATGCAGAAGATGGAGCAGCCAAAAAATAACTGAGGGAAGAAGAGGAAAAATGCTCTTTAATCAATGTTGTTTTATTAGAATTTGGAAGTAAACTGAGCAGAAGATTAAAGAAGATGTAAAGCTTCAGCGGCGTGCACAATTGTAATTTAAATGTATCTTTGATATGCACATTGTAAGCTTTGACCCATATACATGGGCAGCCTCCCACAGGGATGTTAAAAATCATGGCAGCAGGCGGTGACTCTGATCGTAAAGAGGTTAGAGGTCAAGACAACTACTAAGACTGTGACAGTGACCCTGAACACAGGAACATCCTTTAGAGGAGATCGGGGGAGGGGAAGGTGGCGAGGTACTGAAAATGAGGGCAAAGCAAACATTAGAGGGAAGCAAGAAAGACTGAGTCATGAAAGGGAGTGGCGGCACGATGTGAGAAAGGCTGTTAGAAGTCAGCCAAGGCTGGGATGAAATGAATTCAACCAAAAACAGAGAGAATCAAATAATTAATGGCGAGGGATGGAGCAGGTTAGCTAAAATGTCAATAAATCATTTTGGTGTATGTGAAGAAAAAGCCCATAAACTTTTAATTTTCTACCTCCTTCAAAGAACAAGCCAGGGGTAAAATAAATTCCTCTTTTTTTTTGTGGTGAGATAATACTGAACAGAACAATTAAGAAAGACCTCATCTTTATAATAAGTAAATTTTTTATCATGTCCAGGACCCCAAAATGCTTCACACTACATTCAGTCTTTCACATTCACACATATTTGTCTTTTTTATTATTATTTTTTTTTGTCATGCTAAACTACCCTGGACTTTTTGTCAAAATTGTCAATCTCATCTCATCAAACCACTCTCCTCCAGCTAAACTCAATATGTTTGTGATCAGTAACTGGTTGAAATGTATATTGTGGATAATTTCTGTTATTTAGACTTCATGCCACTCTGTTGCAGTTCTCTATCAGTGAGCATAGAGTTTTTGTTACCTTTCTTAATCTCCTGCTCACTGTGCTTGGTAGAAAAAAAATATAAATATATGGCTCTTTATCTAGCTTTATTGCCAGTGGCTAAAGACAAAGCCCTCTGAGTTTCCAAAATCCTGAGGGAAACAGAAAGTCACCCATTGCTAATAAGAAGCTCTATAAAAGTCAGATCATCTATAAAAAAGGATATATTTTTAAAACGCTTCAGTTCGAATCCTTTTAAGAGGTGGCAATGATTTTGATACTGATAAAACATCCAAATTCTCTGTTTTCATATTTGTACATAAAAACAATAAAGGGTTTAGGAACCATTTACATTATTATCTTCGGAGGGGGAAAAAAGCACAGTACTTTAGCTTCAAGATTTCTGTCTGTAGTTCTCGCTCCGTTTCTGAAGTTCCCGTCTGAAAAATATATGCTTTTTGCTTTTATGAGACACTCTGACTATGCAGCAGTTTGAAAACGAGGTCCTTAAACTGCCATTTTGCATTTAAGTGGTCTTATCAAATTCATAGTCGCTGTCAAAGCAGCCATCCCAAGTAAGACATGAGTTATTTTGTGCGCGACTGAAACGAGCCTCGGGAAAGGTTAGCCATAAACTGAAAAAGATGTTTGATCTATAGCCATGTATTGATCAAAAACACTGTCTGAGCTCATGAAAATGTACGGGTGTGTATGGAGCACTTTGGAAGAGTGTGCTGTGTGCATGCAGTTATAGCACTTGACGTGTGATTTGAGTTATGGCCAGGTATTGATCAGAAAACACCACAGCTTCTTTAAACTTTGCTAAAGAGCTTTTGGTGGGACCTGACTGAGTGCAGTTACAGACTCATGGCGTATTGGAAGTTTGACTGGACAAACAAAACACCTACGCAATATAGAACAACCTGATTATCACACTCAATATTATGCATATATTTGCTTTTTAAATTCGAAAATAAACTTTCTTTTATGATTCCTTTTTTTGACCACAGCTGCATACATGACAACCTTCCAAAAGAATCTAAACCCCTTTAATTTTGTCAAATGTCAAAAACTTTTTATTTTTTTATTTTTAATGCATCTAAGATTGCCTGAAGAGCTTATAGATACATCTCAGATTTGCGTTGCTCCTTGAAAACATCAAGACACAAGAAGAACTGACATTAACGACTTGGATGACTTCAAAACAAAGGAAGCAGACGGATGACTCAGCCATGGCTGCTTCCTTCTGTTACTTCTTTGTTAAATCTAGTAAAAACCTAACAATTGGTTTAGCCTGTCACCTTTTTATACCCATTTGAATTTTTAAAGCTGTATTTAACTTAGTTTGCATAAAAAGTGTGCTTCTGCTCAACACATAGTTTACTCTAAAGTGCACAATTATTTCGTGCAAGGACTGCTTTTCAAAAGTTATTTTTAAATACATTTTAGAAAAGTGTTGCCTTTACTGTCCAAGTAAAGCTAACTGGCTTCATAAAACACCTTATTAGCAATATAGTCCATCTGTTTGTAATTTCATTTTAGTTTACGTCCAGCTGTTCTCTGAAGGCTTCACAGGTTTCGTATAGAAATGCAGACCAACACGTATGAAATTTGTCTTACATGCTAATGATACAATCTTTCTATGTTCTCATACATGGATATCTAAACACATATTTCATTTTTCAGTTGTAGGACTCCATTCTTGTCATTCCGTATTTTTATTTGTGACACGTCATGTAAAATGTATATATATTTTAATCTAAAACAATAATAAGTAGGTAGGTAAATATTTAGGTTGTTGTTCTTTCACATTCTATTAAGAATACTTTTAATTTGTATGGCCAGTGTTCCTTTAAACATTTAGTTTTTAAGGTTAGAAGAGAACTGTTGATTTGTTTTGAGCTTTACGGAGCTAATGGTGACCTTACCATGTTTGTATTTGGACATGTCCTTGTTTGGCTCTTTTACTTTCAGAATTAGAGGGAAGAAGTGGGCATGGCTTGGGTCTGTCTTTGTTTGAGACTGCTAGCTATTAACAGTTTACTGACATAATTGCAGTGCAACTAGCGTAATTGTTTGACTTTAGTGTTGTTTCGCGGGCTTATTAGACCCCCAATTCAGTAACAGACAAAACAGCTCGGTTAAACAATTTGTGGGGTTTTCTCAGGGAAATGGGCTCTGGGAGTTTGTCTCTGGTTAATGATTCCCACTGGGTCAAAGCAGACAGAGTGGACTGTTAAAAGACTGGAGATAAGGCATTGAAACAGACTTAGTGGCACTTTGAAGGCTGACTCTGTGCTTAGACTCTGAGTGAGAGAGGATGTGTGTTTTATAGAGGGACTGGTAAGAAGTGCAGCCACAACAGCAGAAAACCTATGTGGTTTGTTTGCCAGGCTCTTGCTTTACTGTGTCTTCAGTTTTTCTTCATGTTTGCATTGTCACAAAAAAGAGCAAAGATGCAGATGCAAACACAAAACACGTCTTTATGCACAAGTCTCCAGACTAAAAGAACATCTAAGATCTGTCGCTTTGATATTCTGATAGTTATAGGCTGACTTCTGTTCTGTAAATATATACACTCTGTACGTAAAAGCCAGTTTTCTACTTCGATCATAATGGGTACGACAAATGGGGTCCATTTCTGACCTCTGGATCCAATTGTAGCGTGTAATTACCTTTAAGACCTGCTCCCTATGCTAAAGGATTAACTGTAATCCATAACAAAGCCATAACTGTGCTACACAACAATATTTCCAGTCAGATGCGCACAACATGCGGTTCAGCCTGCAGGATTCAGAAAGTCTAAATCTTAATAGCTACCTTTGGGTTTCCTCTGTTTGCGTTCCTCGTGTTTTCATTTGAAATAAAAATCTGTAACAAATGTCAGAATTGGAAAGCTTTTCTTTTCTTTTCTTTTCTCTTCTTTTCTTCTGCACACAGTCCAGAAGATCAGAGAGTAAGAAAAAAATATAAAGAAAGAGGCTGCAGAAGATTAATATCCTCAGAGAGGCCAACGGGAGCAAACATGCTATAGGTTTGAAATAGGGCTTAATATCCTGCAGTTACTGCATATGGCAATGGGAAGCTTTAGCCTGGGCATGTTGTTGATATTGTCTTTTGAGAAGAAAGATGAAATTCATAAAGCTTCCTCAGAGTTTGTACACATATATATGAAACTATCGCCCGGCAAATATTTCAAAATTAGGTTAGATTTTTTTTTTTTTTTATGGGTTTGTTTGTTTACATCTGACTATTCTGGTTGTCAGAGAGAACCAGAGAACATGTCCGCCAATCTGTGACCAATAAGAAGCTGCTGATGGCTTTCTAAATTAACACAGTGAATTATGAGACTGGAATTGAACAAATCATAAACGTTTTTTGTTTTTTTGTTTAAGGTTTTTACTTAAAGTAAATGAGCAGAGATGCATGTCCTTTTTCAAAAGTTATTATTAAAATACACAAAATAGAAAGTATATCAATTTCCCTTTAGGATCTTACCAAAAATAGTCAATTTAAAAAAGAGAGAATAAAAGCCCTAGTGTTTCTTCTTGGTGAACTTCAGGTCATTCAATTCCTTAAAGCATTTTTAAGGCGGATGTTAGATAAACCCGAGGCTGAAACAAATATTCAATCGTTAGTGTAATTTGTCTGGCTTTTGTAAAGACTGTACCGAACAAAGGACTTTAATCAGATGTTTTTATGGCTTTTGAAGTATCTTCCTCCAATTGGACTGACAATAAACATAGCTCAGATAGAGCAAGGCTTCCTGCTGTAAGCAGTTCTCCCTCAGTCAGAATAGGACATTGATGAGCTACAAGCCATGATTCACAAGGGTGGAGAAGCAGAAAGAAGCAGTGCTGAGGATAATGATCTTCAGAACTTAAAATCCGCAGATTACATTTATACTCCTGTTAGATTTTCTTCATTTGGTTGACTTTTCCTTTTTGGCGTTCTCGTTCAGGTGGTGTTTGGGATCCCACATGGTACTAGTTTGATTTTTGTAGGAAGAAATCTATTAATCATTGATTTAAAACATGAAAAGACTCTTGCCCTAGCCATCTCATTAAAAGTCAGCCAAATTATTTGGGACGATTCTATTTTCAGGAGTAAAAATTGGAATTTAAAACTTTCTGTAAAGTTTATTGAAAAGGTGCAGCTCGATGTGCTCTTCAGTGGAACGGCTGGATTTTTCTGATTTTCTTTCTTTTTTTTTTCTTTTTTTTTTTTTACTAAAACTTTAGATGAAAAGCAAAAAACATGCTGGACATTCTCTATTGTATTTGACTTTTTCTGTTAAAATAGTAACACGACAGGGAAAATCTCGGCCAAAAAGAATTTAACTACTGTCCATTTGCATCAAGCACCTTTATTGACAAGCCACATTTGAACTACTCTTGAATTAAAAACACACAGAATCTGACGGCCATGCAAAAACCTCAGGTTGCATTTTAGAAACCCCTGATGTAAATATCTGGTCACAACTTTGCATGTGAGAAGTTATTTTTATTGGTCTATCCTCTGTGGTGTTTAGGATAAGGTTTTGTTTTGCAATGTTGAACTTTTTTTTATTATTATTATTTAAAACATGAGAGAAAACAGTCAGCATAAGTCTTGATGAGTGATCCTGGCCTATTCTTTTTTTTTTATGAAGTGACATTGTCCCGCTGTGCACGTGTTTGCAATCTGTTGAGGAGGTCCTATTTTCACTGACAAAGAAAAGCCTGTTGTAGGTCACCTCTCTGATAGCTCCATCTCTCCTTATCACCCCTTCATTCTGTCTATCTGTCCTTGCCCATCACTCGATCTCTCCCCTCCGTCCCCCTGTCATTCACTCACCTCTCCAATCTTTGTCTCCACTTTAGACATCACATCCCCTTCCCAAGGTTATCACACATCAAATGCTAAAACAGCCCCGGTATTTGTGCGTGTGTGTTATTCAGCGAAGATGGACCTCTAAAAATACCCCAACATATATATATGTATATATATATTTTTGCTGTTTTGTTTCAACTTCTTAAAAAAAAACTGGCTTGCTGATTTCCTGCCTTTCTTCCTTATACAAAGAACCACACAAACACAAAAACCACATGTGAGCACACAGGGTCACAAAATGTTAAGTGTTAGCTGGCATGCATCACATCAGAGGTTTGTTGGGAAAAAAGCCCATGCCCTCAGCACACTGCCTTCACCATGCCTGGGAGCTAATTAATTTCCCACATCTAGTGTGTTCCACCATAAAGTGCTCTGTCTGCTCCTCCTTCCTCATATGTCCTTCTCAGAAGCTCAGTTAATTTTAGTTCCCTAGTCTTTGACTGCAGTAGATAAAAATGTCTTAGTCGACGAACTTTGCATTGTTGAACTTCTGCCTTTCTAAGTTTTGCAGCCCTTGCTCTCTTTTTGTTCATTTTTTTTGTTTCTATTTTTCCATACTTTATCTCACTTGGGAGATGAAGCTTAGTTTTTATCCCCTCAAGTCATCCAAATAGAGAAATAGGAAACCACTTTCCGCTTTCTGACAACATAACATTTACAGTTTCTCAGCTCATGTCCTGCCAAAGCAACAACTTCTGCCTGGTTTCCCATCTACAGTACATATACATTACAAGGGTTGCATTGAATGTTGTTTACTGGATTAGATTGGACCCGATCAGGCCCAGTACCTTTGAAGATGAGGTTAGTGTGTTCTTCATTCAGACTTTTTGTGGTCAGCACTTTCCCATTGCAAGAAGACATCAAAGGAGTAAAGCGATGTCCATATGTGGCTTATTTAGGTCACATTGTACTGTTTTTAACACTCTGTATGACATATGTGTTCATTTGTTTTGTATTGCTGCAGTCTGAGACCAAGATTTACTTTACGAAATCCATTTCTGCAAACTTACACTGCTCAGTGCAACAGCCAAACATGCACAGATTTTGTGAAGCTTTGACCTACTAAAACCTATTTTGGCAGATTGTCTTTTAAGACTTTTATAATACTAAGATAAAAAATAAAAAAAAACAACCTTTGACATGTTGTTTTTTTTGTCCTCCTGGCATGAGGCATTATTAATTATTTGCTTGAGGAGCAGAGGGGTCAAAGTCAAGCTTTGTGTGTGAGGCAGCAGTCGCTGTGAAGTGTTTTTAAAAAAGCCAATTGTCTTTTAAAATGAAGACAAAATGATTAGTGACATTTTAAACTGTACCTTATATTAGCAATTAACAGTCCTGGAGAAAGAGACATCCAAAAGGGATCCAACCTTTCCAAATCCAACATGCTCCATAACAGAGTGAGGTTAAAAGCTGAAAATAATAAAACTGAGCTTTTTAAAGACATTCAGTCGTCTTGTAAAGTTCCCCTCTCTTTCTCTCTCTCTCTCTCTCTCTCTCTCTCTCTCTCTCTGTCTCGTAACTTGAATGATTCTCACACCTCTTACAATGCCTTGGAAAATCTACTTTCTTTTTAAGGAATTCCTAAATCTCGCCAGACACTGAAAACTGTTTGTTGCACCTTAAAGGTCTTCTTAAAAACATTTTTGTCCAAAACAACTCAAACTGCAGGAGTATTTATACTTATGTGGTCTCTAACATTCCTCCATAAATACAGCAGAAAAAAAAAAAAAAAAGCTTGAGTTGTAAAGGTTGTGTTTGTTGGACATGAGGCAGTAGTAGTAGAGTAGCAGTTTTTAGTAATATTTTTTTCACCACCTCTTATGAAATAATGAATCTTTTTTGTTTGTTTCAAGGCTCCTAAAAGCAGTTCTCGTATGTAAGCTGAAGACCAAAATGATAAATTGCTTTTTATGAATCCACATGACTCTGTTGCCATATGAGTGGCACCTTTTTTTTAACTGTATAATATTATATCCTGTTAGGCTATATAACATTATATGTACGATAAGAGTTTTTAATAAAAATTAATTATGGTGCTATTTTTTTTTTAATGGCCTCTTAAAACTTCACATAAAGGTCAAACTTGCAGTTAGATAGTAATACAAAATTCCTTTCTGATTCTTTTTCTCCTTTTTCCTGATGAATTTAAGGGGCTTTTTTCTTTCTGTCTGAAAGTCTTATTTGTTTTTTATGTCTGTATTACCTTTTCAATGCAGTCATAAAGTTTAATCTGGCCGTCTCAGTGTAAAATGATATTACACTGGCATGAATTTTATTTTGGCGTGATATTATGTTTTATCTTTTTTTTTTTTTCCATTATAATTTATGCACACTGCACAGGTCCAGGTAAAATTTTGTTAAATATTAAACATGGCACTCTCTCGAATCCATCAGTGGCACATAACAGCAGCCTTACTACAGGGTTGTTTCCCAGTCTGGGTCTTGGGCCAGAATGGAAAAATTACAATTTAGAAACATTTTTAACACTACAGGCTTTATTCTGTATTCTGTTGCTTAAATAAAGACAAAGTTTTGAAAATGCATTTCATTTAATTTATATTTGAAGCTCGAGTTTTTGTTAAATTCATTGATTATTTTAGGTTGGGGGAGAGGTTGTTTTTACTGAAGGAGAATTCACTCATTTATTGTTCTGAACTTTATCACTTTTAGTGGTTTAACCTGGACTTGCGGTACTTTAATTTTGTCTGATTTAGGTGCCAAACAGAGCTATGAATTAATGTTTTAAATTTTTAAATAGACACAATAAAGGTATCGTAGATCACAAACTTCACTTTGAAGAATCTGTTTTTAGTCTTGGATAATCCAGTCCAGATCTGGCAGTTCTTGGTGCTCCAAATTTTGAAAATCAACTCGTCTGAAATGGTCCAGTTGGGGAAGAAAAAGAGCAACAAAACCCTTTTTACACTGATTGTGTTATTTTATGTGTTATGAAGCACACAGATATTAAAAATCTTTGATCATATGTATTGTCAGATCTTTGAAATGCACTCTGTTATCATCAGAGTTACTGCAACAAGTCATGGGGGGGTGTATCCAGTTTAATACGACAGCAATAATGACATAGCATCATTTAGGAGAATGTAATAAGGGAATATCTCATAAGGCTGTAAAAAATGCCTAACCACAGAAACGCTGACGTAATTTTCAAAGGTAGAAAAAGCTGATTAAAGAGGACGTCTCCTCAAGTTTCAGTCATCAAAGTGTTGACCACTTCCTGACCTTGGTTTCAAAGAGTAAAGTTATTTTAACCTGAAACTACCTCATGTTGGAAGAAATTCATCCTTCATGGTGTCTGAAAACATATTCTGCCTCAGCTGAGAAAAGCAATAAGTTATGAAATCCCTATCTGGGGATTTAATGGAGTAAATGAAACACCAGAGATTTGTGGTTTTACTCAGATGTTCACCTTTGGTTGACATTTGTGACAGTAGCTTCAAACCGAAAGGTTTGAAATTAGCTTTTGCTTAAAGTTTAAAAGTCCTTCTGAATTCGAGACTGAGCTTGGCAGGATAGGGAACCTAAAGAGCAAATATCTGATCTGTTTTATTAATTTGTTATATGTAACTGTTTTTTAAAGTATCGACGAGACGTTATAAACGTTATGTGTTTCCACCCAGACACACACAGACAGATTGATCCTAAAGCCATTTTCAGGCAGGGCAGCAGAGTGTGTCCTCATTACTGTCTGTGACTGTGTAGTCACCAGCTCCTAGCAGCTAAATAGGATTTTGCCATCTTTTATTTATTTTTTTCACCTCAACTTCTCTTGCATGTTGCTTCATCTGCGTCTCAGTAAAGGTGCAGGAGAGACAATTCCCTGTCGTCGTACTCTTCTTTACACCATCTGAATTGTTAGATGATTTCTCTCACGGTTTTCATTACGATATTATAAACTGTGAAAAAATAAATGTAGGTGTATTTAAAACAAAATGTACATGTTACATCATTTACAATCATGCGGGGGAAAAATACACTCTTATATATTCAGGTATTTCAAAATAAATGTTCACATATTTTTTTCCAGTTGTTTCTATAAAGGAAACCAATAAAATTCAATATCTTAAATGATAAAAAAAGAAAACAAAAACATAGGGCCTACCGTTTAATGACTATAGTGTCATTAGTACTGGTTGAGCACCAGATGGTAACCCTTTTCACTGCTGTCCAGACTGTAGGAGGAAAAGTTAAACCAGTACAGCTTCCACTCACAATCCATGTCAGCCTGAAAGTTTCCTAAAATCTATCGGGCTGACATAGATTTTTCTCTATGTCAGCCTGACATAGAGAATGTTCTTCTTATGAAGGAAAAGATTATTCCTTCATAATCTTTTGATTATACTTTGAGAATGGAGTTTCAGAGGTGTGCTGCTTGTGATCAGTTTGCGAACACGTGAGGTACTCCTGACTGTTAGACTGATAAATATGCAGTATATTGTTAGCTGTATGTGCCAAACTTGACAGATTAGGATCAAAGCAATCTCAGTTGAATAGAAATAATCTCTGAATTGATAGCACCACTGCCATGCTCTGTAGCCATAAAAATGAGAATGAGAAGTTTAGAAGAATGCAAATTCTGTAGAGGTGTATGACTTAGGAATCAATAAATAATAATAAATCAAGTAACACGATATAACCTTTATTTATCTAGAATCCTGCCTTTTATGGAACAGTAGCACGGAAAACAATCATTGTTGAGACTCTGTATCCTAGGGTAAAACAATACTTTGTGTTGGTCTGTCTCATTTTGCTCATACTATTTAATTCTGTCACAGATGATCTGAAACAAACTGATCATGTCTATTCAAATGTTTTTTTTTTAAAGCCAGTGATTTGGATTTGCAGTCTAGTGTTGCTGAATTGGTGTATTCTCTTGACAGAAGACCGAACAGAGGATCGAACAGAGAAAGCAGCAAGATTATCTGGTTTATACGATGGACAAATATCCTGGTTGATTGTTCAACAAACAAGTCTCAGTAGCCAACTTAAATTTGTATGGATAAGACTTTATTTGACTCTGATTTGTCAATTTCAGAGCTTTATAAACGAATGGTATTGTTTTTGTGTCTCTCTTTCCCTGTATTGATTTCCAGCTGGAATATATACGAAGCAGATTTAAATGTGTTGGTCACTGGAGGCAGCTTGAGCGCAGCACAGTTATTAGGAGACGCATGCACCGTTCTTAACATCAAGCAGATCTCTGCATTTTGCCTTGAATGCTTTCCTGTCATGCTGTGGGAAGCAGAGATGAATTAAATTAATCAGGAATGTATGTTTGGTGAAGGAAAAGTTGAAAAGAACCCCCATTTGATTTGTATAACTACAAAACCTTTTTTTTTTATCATCTCCCTTTTCCTCAGAACAGCAGTGATATGTGTATATTCACTTAAGATGAAAGGCCTGAACCCAGGCAATGAAAGTTTGGATCATGTGACTGAAAATGACGAAGGCAACAGGATTCAAGTTTTATTTACTTGAATCTAGACAAATAAGTGTTTGTAGTGTGTGCATATTCTGCAACGTTATCATTTGGTCACCTCATGTTCTTTTAAGCTATCTGGCTCACTAAAGCGCCTCCTGCCATTTTCCTTTTTTACATGAAACATACTGTAGCTTCAAAGCAGCTTTACTGCCTGTTTAGCTATAATGTACCATTATGCATGGCATGATGGAGCACAAAAGGAACCACATGTGGTGTGCTTCAACTGGCCTAAGCTATATATTACATATGTCACATACTATATGCATGTGTGTGTGTGTGTGTGTGTGTGTATGTGTGGAGGCGTCTACCTTACACAGCAGGAAAAGGATTCAGGGACACGGAGAACAGAGCGTAGGATTATACATTTCCCTTTTCCTGTGGGAAAAAGGCTCCCTCACCTCTAACACACATTTATACACACTTTGACTGGGCTGGTAGTCATACTCAATGTGCAGTAACATTGTTGATGTGCTGACTGTGTGTTATTTAATACTGTACGTTGGGAACTGCTTGTCATGAAAGTGAGAAGGTGAGGAGAAGACTTTTTCTTCTTTACTGACGTGGAGATGTCTCAGACTTGTTCCTGAAGCACAAAAAGGTTGAAGTAAAATGGATTTTTGCAAATGAGAAACAACATCAGGGCTAAGGAGCTATTTGAAGAGGCTGTCAAAGGCTTTCTCAGTCTTTACCTTCCTGCTTTCATCTTTCCCTCACCTCTTATCCTTCCGTCTTCTTTCGAGTTCTCATTAGCGATGGTTGTGAGAATGAAGAACAAAGCCCAGGAACTGCCAATCGATCCCCAAGCATAGCCGTCAATTGACTGATTGAGCACAGGTCTCAGGGATGCACACAGCAATTGATGCGGCAAAGACTGATGAGAGAGATTGTTGTGTGTCTGTTTGCATTTGTGTGTTCATATATCAAGACTCTGGGCCAGATTAGAGAAGATGTTTTCTCACTTTCTTCGCTGTACATTTTTAATTTGTCACTTTATTAAGACATTATGGCAGCACACGTGAGGAATGCCATACTGTGAAAGAAAATGTAGCTTTACTCTGAAGGCTCCATGCGCTCAGCATCAATATAATTTCCAAAGGAATGTTGGGTCTTTAATCATGTATTTGTTTCAGGATGGATTAACTAAATTACTGTCTGCAGGCTGAAATTTATAAATGTAGGAATAAGTGTCCTTTAGCACGTTGCAGAGAAACCACTTGGTTTTTGTAGCCACTCATAAGTTGTTTGCCTTAAATCTTACTGGATATTTTATGTCTCTTCTTGGCAGAATTAACAGAATTAATTTAAAATGCTTGGCTTTCTGACACTGACTGAGGTTTTAAGAATAATCCGCAATTTTCCCGCAAAATGTGTGTCTGGGATCAATGTCCTTATGAAACACAATTTTAACCATTTATTATTTAATTTCAGGTTGCATGTAATAGTTTTGGATGTAGTATTCGAACCTCATTTTCCCACTGCTTTGTGTGATGTAGAAGTACCACTGGCCTTGAATCAGAGCCTCAGCATCATGCAGCCACCGCTGTGGTTAACAGTTTCTACAGTAATTTTGGGGCAAAGAGTCTCAGTTGTATAAATAGCTCAACATTGGTCTCTTACACTAAAAGTTTTCTCCATGATGCGTTTGGTTTGTTAATGTTGAATGTGCTGTGACTGGTGCTCCAGCGTTTCACTATTGATGATAGGCCTGGTGTGGTTGCTGGCATGTTGATTATTCTATCCGATTTCTTTCCATCTAAAGTGGGCTAGGATTGAAGTTTGGGTTTGTGGTAAAAAAAACAAATAAAAAAAAAAAAAAAACAGTGTGTGTAAACTCTAAAATTTCTGATAGAGCGATCCAATATATCCAGTTGGCTTTATGGCAAATATTGGTTCATGGCTAGAAAACCCTGTGGTCCAGGAAAACCTTACTACCGGACATTTATCCAAACACTGGTACAACATATTTGAGCCTTTAAGCATAGTTTTGACCCTGCATTGATGAGAGAAATTATACAATAAATTCAAACTTATGCACCTAATTATTATTACTATTTTTTAAATCTCTCACATTTTTGTTGTGTTATCTTTCTGCTCCATATAAAGAGGGTTTAAATATGAAATCAATGACATCTCTGGTTGCAATCAGTGTATTCAAATTCAACCTTTGTCTTGTCACACTCTCTTTGCTGGTTTAACAACCCCCCCAGTGACAAACACGTATTTGTTTTTGCTGGATACTTACCCTGGCACTTTGCTTCTTCCTTTGGCACCACCCAACAAATCATGCAAAATTATATCATGCACTGGCATCGAGTCACACTTTGCTTTGGCACTGTGTCATTGTCATTGCCTTTCAGTGTTGCAACTCATGCCAACATTCTGATGTATGACTCCTGCAGCTGTCTGAACAAACATGGGTGTGTGGGTGAGTTTTCAATATGCAAGCATGTGCAGATTTTTTTCCAAGGTGTTGACTAAACGTCAAAATCGTGTCACAGTTACTCAGATGATCTGCCCTGATTTCATCTCAAATTTCTCTGAGTCCCTGAGGAACAATGTTGCTTTCACATTTGCATGAGAAAAAGGTTTTTCACACTAACACCTTTTCTGTTTTTCTTCCCAATTCCCCCGTTTCTCTCCCTCCATGCCAACAGCTTTGATAGCCATAGGCCAGTACAGCAGTACCATAGAGACTGTGGATGCTGGCTGGTGCAAAGACATCACAGACCAAGGAGCCACACAGATCGCTCAAAGCAGCAAGTCCCTCCGATACCTGGGCCTCATGAGATGTGACAAGGTAACAAGGGTTAACACTAAACTTGTGGCTGCAGCAGATGATTGCTTAGTGTGTGTGTGTGTGTGTGTGTGTGTGTGTGTGTGTGTGTGTGTGTGTGTGTGTGTGTGTGTGTGTGCGCTCACATACTGCGGCAGAAAGTCATGTGAATGTAAATTTGTGTGCATGTACCTGAGCAAAGGGTTCTTTAAGAGAAGGTAATGATGATAAAAATGGAAATTCAAATATCTAGGTTTTAGACGCTCTCAAATCAAGGAATATAACAAGACCACTAGAGACCTAAAATCTTGGACTGGAATTGCGGTGATGATTTGCATTTTATAGTCCAAACAAACAGTTGCCATCAGGTGCAGCACTGCTTTCTTGAATACATTAGTAACCCCCTTTTTCCTGCAATGAATGCACCTAGAAGTGAATCCATGTGTGCATGTGCACAAGGTTGACTTCACCTGTTGTCATTGTAAGTAGAAGTAGTGTTAGCATGAGCCACTTTACGCTCAAGGTATTTTCAACATCTTTCCTATATAGTTCATGTTTATTATGTAGCTCTAAATCTATTTTGTTTATGAATATGAAAGGATTGGAATTAGGATTAGTTATTTCTTCTGTAAAGTACCATACAATAACGTTTTAGCCGCTAATCTCCCAGAAAATTAATAGACAAACGCATGTAGTTTAAAACTGATGCAGAACACAGATATCATGATATATCATGATCCTTGTGTAAAACCTTATTATAGTTAGCAGAACTTTCACTGTTTTGTAAAGCTGCTAACATACACAAAATATGTCAATACAAACTAAAGGTGTCCACTTAGAGTGAGGCTGCAGAACACACTCTGCCCGTCCTGCAGCGTGGATGGATGTGTGATTATGTTTCTTCCTCATTATTCTCCTCATCATCATTACTATTGGTGGTATTTTTTGAATCTTCTATAAGTTTTACTCGATGACATATTGACTGCCACTAACTCACACAGAATGTAATCTGCATTACATTATTTCCCTCCATCTTGAAAATGAGATCCCGTATCTCACGGGATCTCCTATATTAATAAAGCAGACGAAAACAATTCATAAGCATTATGGGTAACGTCTTGATTTGCAAGTTTTGCATCTACATTGTTTTGAGAATGTGAGAGAAGTAATGAGAAAAACACACCACTGCACAGAAAATTTGTGCAACAGCTAAGAAAATGCTCGAAAGGATTCCAACATTAGCTGTATACTGTGTTACCGGTTGTATCAATTTATGAAGGGAGCAGGTATGTCATTGCCTAAACAAAATCTGCAGCAATTAACATTTAATACACTCAAAAGTCAGATGACATGCATGTGCTTTAGAATGTGCTTTTTGAATTTCAGCACAAAATATCCCTTAATTGGCCTCTCCTGTTTTTACTGTTTATATCACTGTAAATTAAAATAAGTCTCATTTTCAATTACCACAAATTCTTGATGGCAATTGCTGCAGCAAGGACTCCAAAGTATATGAGATCTTAGTTGTTATCGCATTCAATCAATATGTGCATTAGTGAAATCACAAAGGATTTCTTGGATGCGATGCAGTGCAGCGCATGGCGGCCTCACTTCTGTCAGACTGCCCCAGGGCAGCTGCGTCTACAATGTAGCAGCTTACCACCATCAGTGTGTGAATGTGTGTGTGACTGGGTGAATGACTGATTGTAGTGTGAAGCACTTTGGGGTCTGGACTAGATAAACGCTAAACATGTACATTCCTTTTACCCTCGCCATGCATTCATTCACCCACATGCCAAGAACGCGCTCAACCAGATGGATGGACTCTTAATTACCCTGGATACCAAAACCTGATCTATATTTTTGGCAGCTAAATTTCAGGGATAGGACAATGGGCATTGAGATGGTGGAAAAGGACTAGGCGTGATATCATGGGTGGGATAAGAGCAGAGAAGAAGGGAGAGAGAGAGCAGCTGGATTGACTTTTACACTTCTATAAAAAAATGTCTCTGGGGATGCTTTAAATAGATTCCCCCCCCCCCTTTTTTTAGTTTTAGAAACATTTTTACATTTGGTTTTGGATTTCATAATTGTATGATCCCCGTGGTATGAGAAGCTAGCTGGTGTTAAAAAGGGGCACAAGGAATTTTGAGTTATGTTCAAGGCTGTTCAGCAGGTTGGAAACTCATCATTTTTATTCTTTCATTATAAAATCGGTGGATATCTGCAAGTCGTGGCCTCCAAGTTGACCCTATGGATTTCTTAGATAAAAATGAATCCTCTCAGATGGTTAAGTGCGTCAAGTGCATCGGTGTATCATATTTATCTATTTAGACTGTAATAAAATTATATTATACGAGGATTTGACAGTGACCCCCATTTGTGAGGTCTCTGGGATGAAGCAGTGTACTCAGTTCACATTACAGCAGACATAAATGTGTATCTATCATATTTATCTGTAAGTAGTAAAGTGAAACAACATTACACAGCAGGTGATCACTCAGGCTCCACTTTCATTTAGTTCACCCCTACCTCACTGACTCATTGACCTAGCAATCGATAGATACAGTGGAGCTAATAAAAACAGGAGTGACCCACATCTTAAATGAAAAAGATAGTTTAATTTATCGTCCCACCTTCCTTTTTAGATGCTATGCCACTTAATTAAGCAGAACAACAATGAATATTAACTGCAGTGGCCAAATAGGAAAAATAATTCAATCACCTGTTAGGGAGGATTGCTTTTCAGATGCTTTTATTTTCCGTTAAAAGTATATCAGATAGAATGTAAAGCATGTAGTATTGAACATTTTGTTATGCGTACAATTAAAAATCTCAAGAACCAGGCGTATAATTTATGGTTGAGTCAATACTTCCTGGCAGAGGTGGTTAGAGGAGCCAAAACATGGGCTCAGGTAAGAACAGCACTACTCCAATATATTTCTGCTTTTGTAAAAGTATTAAGTAGCAAGAAAAAAGTATTTTTGAAAAAAAAAAAAAAAACTTGCTCAAATATTACATACTTTTACTGCAGTACTACTTACTCATGTACATATATTAGAATACTGCAACATACTTCAAGTGACAATATCTACTGTTTACTGTATTTTCACTTGATCTCCAAATGCCGCAACAGGCTTTACAGATAGAAGATGACATTAAAACAGCAAAGTGTTTATGTTGTTAAACTTTGTATGAACAAACAAGAAGTGGTGTACCTTTGGTCAAAACAAGCTTGTTCTTCATTCAGGGAAGCTAATGGGTAGAATAGCCAAATATTGTACTCAAGGAAGTGTAGCTACACTTCTTATGATACTACTCCAGTAAAAGTAAAAAATGCAGTGCAGCAAAGCAGCTCCTTAGTTGTTGTTGTTTTTAAGTTAAGTAAATGTAACTATTTACTACCCACATGTTGCTTGCAGGATATAACAACGCACAGTTAAAATTAAAGTTTTACAGACCACAAATTGTTTTAAAGAAACGTTAACATGAAATAATTCAGTACAGTTTTATTGAGTCGTTGTAATGTGTTTTTAATGCTCGTGTCAGAATTCTCCTTTTGTGTTTGCACAAATGGAAAAAAGAGGTGGGACAAATGTCAAGCTGTTTTAAACAATCTGTCTTTACTCAAGCTTAACTCAAAAGTTGTTCATCGGTTGAACGAGGCAATCAAAAGTCTTCCAAAGTCCTTAGAAAGCTGAGCAGAAGCTTGGCCTCAACAATAAAACTTATTGGCAGAGAATGTTACGTGAATCACTTTTCCTGTAAGGTATAAATGCACGTTTTTGGTTTCTTTATGTGACATTTTTAAATAAATTAGTATAATATTAACATGATTGACGCACTTTACGAATTTCAAATTTTAATGAGCTATAAAAAAAAAGTTAAATAACGACTGATTTTTTTTATTTATTTATTTATTTTTATTTTTTTGCAACATCTAAAACTTTCTAAAAAAAAAAAAAAAGCAACTTATACTGACGGTGCATTCTAGATATATGTATTTTTTTTTCTCTTTGTGACACAGAAAATATGGTTTAATGTCAATGTGGTGAGAAACAGAACCCCAAACTGTTATATGGTGTTTAAACATCTGTTTTCAATTGTATTTTAACAAATGTTTATGGTCTCCTACAGACTTGTATCTTGTTTTACATATATATAATATATATATGTAAAACAAAAAAAAAAATATATATATATATATATATATATATGTATATATATATATATATATATATATATATTTATTCTTCACTCGCCCTCCATCTTGAAGGAGGACAGCAATCCTCTCCCATTTTCTACATTTGTTCACTTGGTTGTTGATTGGCAAGAATCTAAACTTAAATAATCTAGTAACCTTTCCCAGAAGAGGATCAACTCTCTGAGCTATTCAGTAAAAAAAAACAAAAAAACACTGCAATGTACAAATGCCAAAATTAGATCATGACAGAACATATTTTTCTTGATTGTTTAATATGGTTCAGCTGATCTGATTTAAGAATTGCTTGGAAAATCTGCAGTTTTTCCTTAATAACAGAAAACTCGGGGGGGAAAGAGGCAGCTGAACACTGAACTTTATGTACCCTTTAGCTGAAAGGTTTTCCAACAACTGTAATTGCTACGTTATCCAAGATGGTTCCGAGTAAAAACATGTTCCTGATGAAGATATTTTCTCCTTTGAAGGCATTTCCTGCCTGTCAACTTGATGGATGTAAGTTTGTCCAACACTTGCATCCTTGCCCTTGACTGACTCTTCAGAATATCATTTCCCCTTGCTTTAGGATGTATGCACTTAAGGATCAATCTTAATATTTATACATCTGCTAACTACCATCTAGCCCACCTAAATGTCAGCGCTGGTGTTTTTCAGATCAAATGATTTATTTTTGCATACCTGTTGTAAATGTTTGCATTGCAAAAATAAACTGTTATGTACTCTTCAATGTGCACAAGATGTCCAGTCGATGCTGTTGACAGTGTTCCGGACATATTGCAAACAACATTCATTAGTCCCTTACATGGACTTTACTTAGTTTCTTCTAAATTTTGTGTCTCTTGAGGAATGTGGCACAAATCGCAAAAAAAAAAATAGTAGCTAAAAAGCCTCTTTGAGAATCTGGCTCCTCATAACCTGAAAATCACGTTTGTCACAAACTTTCCTACAGCTATTTATGTAAATTTTCTAATCTACATTTGGCTTTTTAAAAAAAAATAAATCTATTAGTCTCTGCGTCTCTCCCTCAGTCCTCCTACAAAGCTGCCAAACAATCCGACGGTGTTACGTTTCAGTGTGTCAGTCTCAAACAAACAGCCTTGTGACAACCTTGACACACTGGTGCAGACAAACCAGTCAGCTCCGTGTCTCTGCCGTGTGTAAATTTATTTGAAATTGTCAAAACGTTGTGAATTTTAATCTGGTGGCCTCCTCGGAATGTCAGCGGACCCAGAAAGTGCAGAACTCATTTAGGAACTGTTAACAGGATCCATCTGGCTCCCCTCATGTGCAGCGGTGTGAACGATCCGTTTCCTTCGTCACGGTTTGTATAAACGGGCTTCTGAACTGTATACAGTTGAAAGCCGCGCCGGCCTGAATGTAATGTCCACTGCTGGCGGAGGCGATACGCGGCGCTCAGACATCCCAGCGCAGCGCATGTCAGGGCAATATTCACGCACGTAAGGACATACATGCTAAAAATCCTTGCGTCTTTCTGAATGCACCCCTATTTCAGTTCTATTTTCAAAAGATGAATCATACACAGTGTTCGTAGAAAATAATTTGTTCATTTGTTGAGGTTTTTGTTTTTTGCTCTCCGTCCTTCTTGTCTTTCTGAAGGAGCTCCTTTGTGTGCCGCTGTGTTTATACATGCTCAAAAGCAATGTGTCTGTGTGTAGCTCTGGGAGGAATTCATGTTATTTGCTGTTAACGCAGCTCATAATGGAGTATTGAAATCAGAACCCTCAGGCCGGGGCAAATGGCATCCTCCGCCTGCCTCAAACGATTACATCCCTCGGCCCTCTGGGTCCAAACGACCCCATTCTGATGAGGGGAAAGAATGTGATTGATCCAGGCTCGGGCCAAAAAGAAAATCAAATCAATTCATTCAGTGTTCTTTAAGCCGCAACTGTGCCAGGCTTATTGAAGTATTCAGCGTCGAGGAAGAGTATTTTTTTTTTTATTCCTTTTCAGTAGAAAGGATGTTTTTTTCCTCCATACAGTAATATCGGGCCTCAGCAAATCCAGTGACTCTGACTGTGAAGTATAGCCTCCTCTGTGGGTGAATTACATCTTCCACAAATCTGTTGGAGCATCATGCATTATAGGGAACATATTTTCAGAAAGTACTCTTGTCTGCTTTGGGTCATATATTTGATTGCCTGAGGTCAGTACTTACTCAAAACGCAGAAAAAGACAACCTCGAATGTGGCTCCTTATTTGGAGGTGCCAGGTTGGAGTGTAAATCACTCAGTAAGCTGGAAAAATACATGAACATTCAACACAAACCTTTCTCCACTCAATGCTTGACTTCTCAACTATCCCAGGTTTTCTCCAAGTGCTTCTTTTAGCTCAAAACAATAAAGAGATGGATGTAGATTTTGGATGGAAAATCTGTTCTTAGAACTACTGGACAGAATACACTCATATCAATCCTTTATTGTCATATTACACAACCACAAACTCCAATTGGTTTTATTAGATTGTTGGGTGATACAAGTATTTAATTGTGAAGTGGAAAGAAATTATGCTTGCTGTTGATGCAGTTTTGGGAGAACAAAAATGACCAGGTTGCCTCAGTGAGAATAAAATTAATATTCTACTGGAGAGAGTCTAGAAGACTTTCTTTAAGATGCAACATTTTTATAGTTTCATTAGGGTGCAATATTCATGATACAAAGTTGCAGAGTATTTAGCTCATGGGTGAACAAATATTCTCAAGGCTAAAAACCACGACTGTGTTTCATTTAGTTCAGGCAACTCACAAGGTTTCAGTAACACATCTTGTTAGCTCATAGCTGAGAAGGAAAACAAAGGAAAAAAAAACAACCTTGACATTACAAGGCTTTTCCAAATGTTTCACGAATAAAAGTCAGAAAAGTGGGGTGTACGTTTCTATATTCAGCATCTCTGAGGCAGCATGTTTTGGAGCCACCTTTGTCTGCAGTTACATGTACATCTCTTAAAGGGGCGGTATTATGGATAGTCCAGATCCAGTGCAATTTTATAGCACTATCAGGTGCTGTCAACCTTCCATTGTTAAGAAAATGCTGTATATATCAAACATATCTGGAAAGAAATTTGACTGTACAATTTGACGTCTTGAAATTGTCTCTGTCTCTTTAATAAGCTCCGCTCAATCAGCACATCGTCATAACGATGCCTTTCCATTATGCTGTTTACAACCGTTCTTAGGAGTCTTGGATTGAGAAAAAGTTCATATTATAAAGCTCAACAAAGTTGATATTACCCAAAACTCCCCTTTAAAATATATCTCTACCAGATTTGTCCTGTCTAAAGATCTTTCCAGTCGTCCTGTGAATCTGCAGCTTCTGAGTTACATTTGACCTCGTGGCCTACTACTCTGATTAAAGCTCTTCTTTTTCAGCCAGTCAATTTATGTTGATGTCTTCCTTCCTAGCTGAACCATTTTCATTTATGGATGATTGTTTAACAGTGCTCCATGAGTGGCTTGGGGATTTGATTATGCTGTAATGATGAAAAGGAGGGTAACTGTAACTGCATGGGACACTTAAGATTTTTATCTGAAACGTTTTGACAACAATGAATCCTTCTTGTATTTCACAATTAGGCTGTACAATGATTTGTTTAATAATAAAAAAGCTAATAAGATACACTGAGGGGTTGTAAAAAAAAAGTCATCAACAAACTCCTGTTTTGCTCCTGCTGATCCATTTATCCAACTTTGAGCTCAGAAGCCTCAGAGTCTAGATGAGTCACACAGTCTGCTCTTTCATTTCTAGGGACAATTGGCTGCTCTGCATGAACCGAGCAACAGCAACAAAAACATGTCAGAGGCCAGTTCAAAAGGCCTCAGTCTACAAGGACTGTATTAAATTCAAGATGTAGTTTGGCAAGAATTAACAGAGATGTTGTAGCAATGATTTGGTTTGAGTAGAGACTGACTTTAGCAAGCCAACCTCTCTAAAGCAAAATACAGTAATATGGACCAACCAGAACAAGTTTCCATTAAAAAAAGAAGAAAAGCAGCAAGCCTTACTGATTTGGAAAGACGTATAAGCTTCTGCCAAACACTTAACTATAACATATCGCCCTCCTTATCTAGCTGCTGTTTTCATGTGTCTCACATACCTTATTTGTTAAGTTGCTGTTTACTGTAATAGGCCCTTTTGGCCACTCAGGTGAACATTTAGAGCCTTCATTCTCCAATGATGTATCACTTTGGGGATTTCGATCTTCTTCAGCCTCAATGGAATGTTTTCCTTAAACGTTTTCGCAGCTTGTTGAACCCTCTCATCTTCCTTACCTCCTTTCCCTTTTCCTTTTGTCTCTTTCCCCTCATCTTTTGCATTCCACTCTTTTTTCCCACCTTCTTTCTTCCCCCATAACCCCCCGTTTGTGTTTTCCCCCAGCTACTTTTCCACTACTTCATTAGAGTGAAAACAAATGGGGCAGTCCAGGCTGAGAAAGTGAGAGGCAAACTCACACACTCAGCATGAAGCCCGACTAGAAAAATAATGACACTGACTGCTACCAGCCTCTTCAGGGACAGCTGGTGGAGAAAGTAAGAGATATCGCAGGAATGAGATCAGGGAGGGGAGCGGGAAGGAAAACAAAACGTTTGCTTCTGGGAAAGGAAAATAAGAGAAATTATTTAACACGTGTCAGAAACCGTGAGGTTATGAGAGTAAAATTAGATCAGGTGAAACAATAGAGTTAGCGCCGCATATCTGTTTTACAAATTGAGCCCCCAAAAAGTGTTTTGTGTAAGCAGTTTTGAAGTGGCTTCCCATTACCTGGAATGAGGTGGAGTGGCGTTCGGGGAGCAGGAATGAGCACGGCTGCAACCCCAGATACAACATCCAGACAGACCTTGTTAAAAGAGGCAGACGTCCCAATCAATACGGTCATTCCACCGGTGCATCCAGCTGCCTGGGACCGTGCTCAGATAGGCACGCCACGGCAATTTGCAGACATAAACCAGGACCTAATTGTTCGGGGCCTGGAGGCTTGGAGTGAGGAAAATAATTATGAAGTATGGCGAGGAGTTAGGAAGCATTTTAACTCTCGTTTAGGAAATGGGAGTTCTGAAGCTCAGCGAAAACTTTCTCCGACGGTTGTTGTTATTGGTAACAGCGGGTATCCTCAATTTCAAAGGCCCTAATGCAGTGGGGAGTTGGACGAAAAGCTTCATGCACAGCATCAAGTGTTGGAGAGGAGCCCAGCGCTGTGCTCACACCCTGATGTTCAAAGTCATGAAAGTAGCTTGAAAGAGTCATTTGCCATTTGTGATTTTCAGTGTAATCTTGGGGACTCATCCCACACAGAAGAGTCGTATTGATTGGTGGTCTTAACTCAAGCCGCTGCCGGATCATCCCTTCGTCTCTTTCTAAAGGGCAGGAGCGCAGGACAGTAAAGGAGACGTGGTGAAGTTGAGACGTGAGACACTGACAGAGTTCACTGAGCGCCTGAGGTGAATCTCAGAATTGCCCTTCAACAACAACAAAAAAAAAAAAAAAGGATCTTTGAGAAGTGTAGGCCTGACCTCACCTGACTCTTGGGTACACTCATGCATTTCTTTTCTCTCTTATTTATTCCCCTCTTTCCTCTTTTTGCCTCCAATTTCCCTCCGTTTACCGACTTTAAATGAGGACATCCAAGGTTGTTTGAATTTTGGATGCTCCTCACATCATGTTCATTCAATTAGTCCGTTTAAGTGCCCTCCTTGTCTGTCTTCCACCCTTTTTTTCCCTTCTCCCAAATTGGGGACTGTTTACTAACCACAACTGAGGTTAATATAATCTTCCAGTTATGGACAGACTGTTTGGCCTGGATTGCCCAGCTTGCCAATCCTGATATGTTTTGGTCTGATGAAGTTGTGATTTTTTTGGGGGAGGTTCACGGTCAATAAATGTAAGAGCTTTAAATAAGATTTACTGTGTTACAACTGGAGGGCAGCCAGAAACACGCTAACTGTCTGACATCTTGGGTTATAGCTTAGAAAATTAATATTTTCAGTTAAATGTAAATAGAAAAAAAAAAAGCTATAAATGTGGGACTTTTTAAAGATTTATATTTGTAATGTTGCTGAATGTAATTAAGGACTGGACTGTTCGTGAAGTGGCTGTCAGAAGTACTATACATAATATACTATTTTACCCCTCCTAACCAGAGAGTTATATAAAACAGGTTTTTATTTGGATTTTAAGTGATAAACCCATTAAAATTAGTCCATTGAGCAGTGGCAGAAAATAAATAATTTTCATATTTGTTTATTCGTAAATATTTGAAAGTGTTGCATGTCTAAATAGCAATGGCAATGCCCAGCCCTGTGGGAATACATTTTAAGTTCATGCTCAAAGTTTCACTTCTTCCTATCTGGTTCAGCTTGAGCTACTTAGCCAATAAGAATGGGCGAAAATGTTGGCCTCTAGAGGTACAAAACTAACAAACCCCTCCCCAAAACCTGCAGCTGTTATTTCAGCGAGAGCTGGTCCTACAAATTTTTGACTTAAAGTTGTTGAATTATAGTACGTGTATCAGTTTTCATAGTATTGCATTCCTCTTCATAATTCTGAACTACTTTGAGCTTGTCTCTCGTGTAAAATCCCCAAAAATCCATCGCTTGGGATTGTGATGTCACAGTACATGGACATGCTTCAGAAGATTAATGCGTTTGCCGAAGCTTGGATGGTGCTTTCCTCCACTTTGGAGCTTTTTTTTTTCTAATGGAGAGAAAACTTGACAGTAATTGCATTGCTCTCATTACAATATCGAAAATTAACCCATAATCCGGGCTAATCAGTGCAATCAGCGACGTCTGTGAAGTCACAGAGTGTTGCTTAAGTCTACATTTGCGATTTCAACCCATTCAGAATTGATTCACTTTAAACAGTCACGACTAATTTTGTGCCACGTGTTTTTTTTTTTTGTTTTTTTTTGCAGAGGGCAAGATGTCCTTATTTATTCCTTCATTTAGGAGAACGAGGTGATCACATGGAGCAAATAATTAAACTCAATCAATCTGTGAGGAATTCTGCCTTGGCTTGACCTTCAATAAGCCGCTGTGGAATTTCCTCTGCTTGGTTCTTGTTTGTCTTTCTGTGTATTTATGTGCACCCATGTTACAGCCTGTTGCTTATTTTCTTATGAGGCCAAAAGCTATCTTTATTGGCATCCGTTGTCTCAACAGGTCAGCAGTGCATCATTTCTAGTGACAACATTGTGCGGCATTGCTCTAATTTGACTGTAGACTCTCTAAAACAGTGTGTGTGTGTGTGTGTGTGTGTGTGTGTAGAGTGAGTATGAGGTGTCTGACTCACTGAATTTTTGTGTACATTTTGTTTTAGGGAAGATTTACTGTGTGGCTGTGTGTGGATTAAAGATACAAAACACACTGCAGTCAGACACAAAAACCAACAAACAAAAAAAATCTGAAAACATCATATTTTCATCTCCAAAGAAAACCAAAAAAATGTACGAGGTTCAACTGTTTTTTGTTTGTGTGTGCATGCTTGTGCGTGTGTGTGTGTGCGTGCGTGTGTGTGTGTTTTCTATGTCCAGGTCTTGCAGGAATTGGGGTTAAGGTTACATGACATCATCCCCCTGCTCCCCAAATGAAAAGCCCATTCTACATTTTTTTGAAAAAAGTTTCCTTTTAGCAGTAACTGTGTGTCTATTTGTACAAAACCCAGTTTGGAATTCAAATTATTTCACTATCGTCATTTAACACAGGTTCACAAAGAATGATATCACAGAGCATTTTTTCATACAAAAAGATCCAGTTCATGTACAATTATATTAAGTATGACTTCTTCCAAGCTCAGTCCAAATTACTATAGCTTATTTCACTGCAACCCAATGACTGTATACAGTCAAATTCAGATACTATTACATTTGTCAAATTGAATTCAAATTATTTTAGAAAGTCATACCGGCTTGCAGGTTTGCTAGTAATCCCTCATCCAGAGCATGCAGATAACAAAATTTAAAAGGAACCACTTATGTTTAATAGAGAAAAACCTCCAGCAGAACCAGACCCAGCATGAGCCGCCATCCGCCATGACTGACTGGAGTTTGAGAGGAAAGAAAGAAGACAGAGATTACTTTTTGTGCAAAAGAAAGTCAAATAATGTACAGAGTTCTGGCTTCAACCAGAAGAGCCAAACAAAGAAGCGATTGGCCAGGAACACTTTCTATGGAAGCACGAGTGCACAAGGGAGCCGACAGCATGAGCTCCCACATGGCTTCCAGGAAAGAGACCGAATCACAGAGTCACTTGCCAGGAGTACTTTCTATGGGAAATGGAAACGGAAAGAGTCCTCATAGTTTATGCCAGAACTCAGTCAGGGATTTTGTCCACAAGAGAAAATCACCTTAATACAGAAGCAGTGGCCAAGAGCACTTACTCTAGAACAAAATATGGACAATACACAGATGAACAGCTCAGTCGACGGCTAAATTCAGGTAAGAAGCATAGATAAACACAAAGTTTCTGAGCTAGAAGGACTTTCTTAAAAGAAAGAGAAGAAAATAATAGCAGCAGAAACTCTTTCCTGCAGACGTTGACAACAGCGTAGATCACTTTGTTTTTCCCTTCAGAGTTATTATCCTTGGAATTGTATCTACCTGATTACTTTCTACACACGCTAGAGTAATATGTCACTACGACACCTCCTAGTTCAGTTACTTTCATTTTAGCTTTCCCTAAAAGATTTTTCAGGAGAGTGTCGCCAATCTTTTTTGAGTCTGAGACCGACAGAGAAATTATGTAAGGCCTCCTAAGTTATGGTTTGTTTTTACCCCAGTCTGCAGAGATAACAAAGCCAACATAGAAAAGAGATTCTACTTAGCCTTTTTCACATTCCTCTAGTTACCTTTGTCACGCATGATGGAGTGTGGGGTTTACAAACCTGGCCTCCAGAACCTCTTTGCTGACCCTGTTCAGTAGAGCCGCCATTCCTCTTTTTGTGTGAGTGTATGTACTGACACCCCACTTTTCAGTTCTGCTCCAGTCTGACATTGTGCAGGGATGAGAAGGACCAGACCTTAGATGTCGCAAGCAGTGCCTGATCTGGTTTTTAAAAGCACATTCAGAGCCATGCACCGCAGATTTCTGCTCGGCTTGCTGTGCTTTCTGGGACTCTCTGAGCTTAATCAAAATGACTAAGCTCAGGCTTTCTGTCGTGAAAAGCAGTCTATTTCCTAAGCTTCTGGGCCAAAGCATCAATCATTCATTTAGAAATCTTGAATCCTTCAGATAAAATTGCTGGGACTTCTTTTGTGCTTTTGTGCTCTTTAAATCTCCTTTTTTTTGTTATTTTCTTTCTTTTCTATCCATTTCTTTCCTCTTCCTCCTCCTCCCTCAACAAAGAGGAGAACTATCTCTGCCTTGCAGCTACTCTTTGCCAAACTTTACAACTGGGGGTCTTTTTCTGAGCAGTTTTAAAGGCCGTAAATCTGACCTGTGTAAATCTAGACTTGTTTAAGCTGTGTTGCGCTAAGACCTGATGCACTGCATTCTTCTGCTGTCTAAACAAGCCTTTTTTAAACATTTACCCCAAATGTATTTACTAGTTGAATGATACACTGTTTACATGGGAGTAGACAGGGAGAAGGGGGTATTTGTCTCCCTTTATGGGCCGGGAGTAGCCATGGCTGCCACATCGCCTAGGTAAAAAGAAAAAAAGAAATGAAATATCATAATGCAGACTTGGGCCGAATTTAATGAAAACACAAAGGAAATGAAAAGACATTTGGCTGTTTTGCTGAAAAAAATAAATGGTTCAGCTTACAATAAAGGACTGTGGATTTTCATGGGGTAGTCGTATTTTTTCCGCTTCTGTTTTCCTAGCCTGATTGTTAGGTGTGCTCTGAGGATGCCCTAATCTTGACAGTCTAATTTGACATCCATCTTTAAATTTGTGTTGCTGATTATCAATTTACAGCCCCTTTCTTCCCTTCTTTTGAGCTGGGGAATTGAACTGCTGCTGCATGACTCAACTTTACGACTGCTTTTACTGCCCTGCTCACTGGGAGAAGGCCGGGTGTTTGCAGTTAATGTATATTTTACATGGTGTTAGAGTGCATTTGCATCAGTGGATTAGTATTGGAGCACTCTGCTTTGGTCTGCTGTTATTTACAGTTGCTCCCAAAAAGTGTACACACCCCTGTTAGAATGTCAAGTTTTTTTTTTTTTTTTTTTTTTTTTTTTTTTTTTTTTTGGGGGGGGGGAAGGGAACCAAAAAATTTTTTTTTAATTTTTTTTTTTTTTTTTTTTTCCGAAAATAT
>NW_015112908.1:403430-409783 GCF_001443285.1 Poecilia latipinna
CAAAAAAAGTTCACACCCCCGTGAGAAAGAATTATTTTTTTTTTTTTTTTTTTTTTTTTTTTTTTTTTTTTTGGGGGGGGGAAATGAGACCATAAAATATGATTTATAACTTTGCTCTTTCATTTATGTCCATAAATGTGACATTTATTCTGCAGATTTTAACTGAAACCCCCAATTACTAAATCTTTTAGGTGTTTAATATAGAAAATGCGTGTATCTTTAAATTAATGCTTTTATTTTTCAGTGTCACCTCAATTTAATAACTTTGTGAGATCAGAAACACAAAAAAAAACAAAAAAACAACGAACATCGCCAGCCAGATTACAGAAATAAAGATGATTAAAAATCTGAGATTATGTCAAGTCTTGAAATGCCATCTTAATCTGAAAGAGACTTTTTGAAAGCTATTATCAGCAAACCTTGCTGAAAACAAAATGAGATATGCTGACAGAGACAAATCCTTCCTAAAGCTTAAATTCTGAAATCAATTCAAACAATGGTTTAATATAACATTTGTTTCAGAGCATTCACACTTTCTGCTTTTTTTGGGCTTTTTATTTTAGTTTTCTTTCTAAAATTTGAAATAAATTATAATGGTCTAATTTCTCTGTTCCGCTGTCTGATTCCAAAGCTGCAGAACTGGTTACGCTGCGCTCTCACCGCATTCTCGTTTGTTGCTTTGCATGTTCATAAAAAAAAAAAAAAAAAAAAAAAAATGCTTTTTGCTAAACAACAAATCCGGCACATATTTGTGTTTTTCTCCTGCCTTATTGTACTGTCTGACAACAGCACATTACCCGTCAGGATGAATTACACCGAGCTTAGATCCAGAGGGCAGCATCTTTGAAGTTAAAATGGGGGGAAAATATCATAAGTACAGGCTTGAGTCCAGATAGCCGCGGCTGCTCTCCCAGATGCTTCTCAGAGATTAGAATCATCAGTGTGCAGTGATCTGCTCTATCATATGGCTCTCCTACAGATTTGGCAGCAGGTTTGAAAGGAGGGTTGTACAGGCCGGGTCACTGAGTCTGGACTAAATGAGGGGAAAGTAAAAAAGGGAGAAAAAAAAAGTCTATCCAAGTGCCACATATTTGAAACACTACCCCAGGGATTTTATTCCAGTGTTCTCAATTACATTTTAAGCCTACGTCGCCTAGCAGCAAAATATTATCAAGCAACTTTTTGCCTAGTGACGAATTTGCTCTCTAGGAAGAAAATTATTTTTCAGTTTCAGGGGTGCAAATGCAACCAGAAAACTCACCTTTGTATAAACCAGTTGCATTGGGTATTTGGTGTGACCTTCATATCTCACATCAGCTCTAAGCCGCAAATACCGACCAGGTGTGGTGATATCATCGCATATCATTCAATATACCACAGAGCAATGCAAAGGATGTATAACATAACAGTAATTATATCACTGAAAGGATGAAAACTACAGAGACTTACTCTGAAAACTTTCTGCAACAAGAGTTTCTTTAGAAAAGAACAAAATATTTTGTCATTGAGCTTCTAGCCCTTTAACCTTTATCACTGCTATATCCACAATAAATGTCATATTCTAATTAAAGACGTCGTTATTTATTTAAAAAATCGAAGCTGAAATGAAAAGTGGAAAAAACAAAAAACGCCTTTATAGTTTTCTTAGGAATAAAAGCAAATGACTGGCCGTTCTTGATGAGCCAACATTTAGAAAATTTACTCTGAAACTTTTCTTCAGAAAGTGTAAGACCCCTTGTTTGCTTGTCTGGAAAACTTGAGTGCTTCGAAGTAAAAAAAAAAAATCCATATTATATTTATTTCGAGAAAGGTTATAAAGTCATCTCCAAACAATTTGGAGTCCATTGTTTTTATAATGATCCAAAGCTTGTAGATAATGGTTACAAATAGAGGTCAAACAATAGAAAGAGTCTATTTATCTGTGGTTCTAACACAAATAAGTCATAATAAATAATATTCATTGCTTACAAAAATGTAATAAATGTTTTGTGTTTTATGAATTTTGAATTATTCATATATTCTGGTTCACATTTAAAGAAGCAAAGTGTTTTTACTTTGATCTGGAGATTACCAAATGCATCCTGGGATCCCTAAATACTCCAGAATAAATCAAAAAACCCTTCAGGTATTTTCTTAGCAAATATGTTAAAAAGTTCCACAAAGTGAGCGTCACAAATCTAATATGCTACAATTACCGCCTCATATGTAGGAACTTAAACTGAATGTCTCACAACTCGAATGTGGTAAAAATGACCAATTAAAAACATTTCTTCATCTTATGCTACACTCTGTCAACGCTAATGAAGATTCACTCACTAAATGCTTGGAGAAACTCAGAATGATGGCAGCCTGACCTACTCTCTGATTAAGTCAGCTAATAATTATATTACTACCTAGGGGACTTCATTCAGTCTTGAATAATAATGAATAATCGGTGTGTATTATAAGGGACACACTAATTTAAGACATGACGGGACGTAATCTTTCACAAAATGTTTTTTTTTTCCTCATGACGCATTTTTTAATACACCAACAATCTTGTCAAGATTCAGTTTAGAAAATTGAAAATATTTAATTACTTTCACTACAGCAGTAATTTAAAATATAAGTATCCCATACAACGGATACAAATTGTTTAAATTAGATACCAAGCCACTGAAATTCTTTATTCTGCTGCAGCAATAAAATTTCACACCCAGCATAGTGACTGAATCAGGAAGATTTGATTTGACTCATTTGAAGCCTTTTGCTATAATTAAATATTACCATAAAAACAAAAAAAATAAGCACAAACTAAAAGTTTTTATGCATTCTGATTAGGAGCAACAAAGCAGAGGTCACCACAGTTGTTACTCTTCTCATGATTTCCATCAAAGCAATCCAGCTTTGGCTCAAACATTTAGCATTCCCATAACCAGCAATTAGCATATGATTCAGCATTTTGATTGGAGTTGTGTGTGCGAAGTTTGCTCAGCAAGAGAAGCTGCACTAAATTAGCATTAATGAATGTTATGGCCTCTCATCAGTGTGACAGGTCTATTCTTTAGATCTGTTTTAATTGTAATTAAGACCTGATTAACAAGCTGGGGGATGTTCCAAACTCGGTTCAGGAATGTAGCATAATATGCAATGAAGGCAATCAGGGAGTTGTCATTTTATTTGTTAATGAGGCTCACCCATATGTCAAAACAAACTCAACTTATTGTCTCTGAAGCAGCTATGTTTGAAGCCCTCTGTTAATCTGCTCCCCTCTTCATCTTTGTTTTTTTATTTTTTTTTTTATGAGTTCAGTTAAATGCCTACTTTTTGTTTATGTGGAACAAAAAGAAAAAGTGTTTGCCTCTAATTTAAACCTCATTAGAGTCTTCATTGTAATAAATTTTATAAATATCATTATGTTGAACTTTAAAGTGGTTGTGTGGAATAGTTACTGGCAGTCAGTGTCTTTGTTTGGAGTAGACAGTGTGTAAGAGTTATTTCATTTTGAAACCTTAAAGAAAATTGCGTCACAAGACAAGAGCAGGATAACCTTTCGACCAATTAACGAACTGTAACTGCACACACTGTGGCTGCTAAATGTATCCCTGAGCCATGACTTATGGTTCCTCCTGTATCGTCCAATTACAACTATGAGACAGTAAAGTTGAGTGATAACGATAGCAAAGACAATAGGATAATTTTTTTTCTGGGAAGATAAGGGGAAATCTTAATGAGACATGTTATATAGGTAAACACTCTTGAATGGAGAGACATGCTCAAAAACCTCTTGTTAGATTCCACTAAACAGCAGCAGCATGTTTCAGGGGCATATATAGCTATAGAAAGTAACATTTTAATCAGCCTTTGTACACATAAGCAAAATAGTGAAAAAAAGACATACTTTAAAATTTACTTAGTTGTTTGTTTTTTTTCCTCTTTCCCCATATTTTGAAAACATTTCAAGGCGGGCTTAAGGTGCCTTATTGCCTTCTCCATCGTTCAAAAGGGAAGATGTGGTGAAGTGTGTTTTGCTGACTCACCAAGCACTGTAGTCAAAGCATTGCATTGGATGACTGGTGAAGTGGCAGACCGGTTTTGTCAACAGATGGAGTGAAAATAAATGAAATGTGCGACTAGACAGCTGCAGGATTTAGAAGCAGAAACAATACTCAGAAATAATTTCCAGTGACAAAAGTAAGAGACATACATTTTTAAATTTGAAGCATTTGCTCGGCCAACAACGGGATTGCTTCACACTGTTGTTCCGCCATTATTGCTCTAAAATAAATTCTCCTGGGAGACTTCAGACTCAGATTTTATGTGAAGTTCTTTCCTGCCATACTGCAGTGTCTGCTCTCTGAAAACTCAAAGATGTGTGAGGGATGTCGGTGTCTCGTGATTTATGAAAGGGCAGATGGATCTCAAAGGCAGCTTCTCTGAGGCTGTTCATTCTGATAAAATTAGCACTATTTGAAAACAAAATGTACTTGTCCTATAAATAAATTTGGGCTTAAATGTATATAAACACTACGAGGGCTGCACATAAATAGTCAGTCCCTCCAGGATTTTGCTATTGTTTTATTGTTTTTGTGATTTCTTTGCAAAGTCATAGATTTTGTGGCGCTACTGTAGCATTTTGTCCTCCTATTAATCCCCTTTGAAAATCTACATTTAAAGGAAAAAAAAGATGAGAAAAAAGTAACAAGCAGACAAATCGGACACCCAGAATTTTTTATTATTTGAAGATCTTAATGAGCTCCATTTTTGTCACTAAGCAAATCAATCACAAATCAATAATCAGACTGTAACTTGACACCAGGAAAGGCAGAGGCAGCAGTGTAGTAAAATTACGAGATGCTGTCAACTGCAGGTGGGAGTTATCAGTCACTTAAACCCAGGTTTTGACTATATTTGCCAAAGATTTGCAATAGACCCAGAATTATGCCTTATCATAAAAACCATGGAGATCTGTTGAACTTCTGTGATCACAGCATCGCAAAAAAACCGGAAGGACTGGATTAAGGAAAACATGCAGTCAAATTAAAGAATATTGCAAATACGATAGAACTTCCAATCAATGAATGTTTATCTAAACATCATAAATTACTCTCTGCCTTGAGTCATTTGCTTAAATAGAGCCCACACTGTAAGTTGTCTACCAGCAGGAAGAAAGATAAATTCAGTACATCTCTTTCAACAAGATGGTTTAATTTTAAAAGTTGCATTTGGCTACTTCTGTTCTTTTGGTCAAAATAAACTTAGTTGTAGTTTCCAGATGTTACCACTGGAACATCCCAATATTTCTGGCATACAGAGCATGACTGCATATTATTTACATCATTATCTAATATTTATTACAGACTAAGAAGTTCTAAATGAGTTTGACATTATAATCCTAGGACTGTTCTGCAATTTATAAGTCAGTACAAAAACTGTGGCATGACCCGTCAAGTCACGTAAAAATGCCAAGCTAATTTCACGTCAAACTAATTCCCTGTTCACAGCGACATATTTGCATGAGTACAGGTGGATTAAAATAGGCTTAATGTACCCAGAAAAACGCCTTTTGTAAGCTACTTTTAGCACAGTTAGAGAATCCCATAAAGAAAAGGACACAGAGATTTGGAACACTGCAGGCGTCCTTTGATTGCAATATCAGTTTTCATGCCCTGTATGACTGAAATCTCGAGGACAAAATATCTCAGAGGGTTTTTTTTTCTTCTTTTTTTTTTTTCCTTTCCCTCCCATTCATACATATTATCTGCAGCGCTCCACTTGTTGAGTCTGATCTTTTCATTGCATGAGGAACTGTGATGGTTTGTTTTATAGAACTGCCTGGCGGTTAGGATATTCATATTAGCTGGGCAAAATAATGTGAAATCTTTAAAGCAATATCCTGAAACACTGTATTATTAATGGTTCAGCTAATGGATCGCTGAACAAAGCTCTGAACTTGTTGGTGGAATGTTCTCATTTTGAATCTTACTCACTGACTTAATGCACCTTTTCTTGAGTTACTGTGTCATTTTACATTTAAAAGGCAATCTTTTCCCATCATGTCTGTGCCAACTCAAAAGATTAGTGAAGCAGAATAGTTTTGGCTCTCACTGAGGATTTTTAGATCACAAATTCAAAACGGTTTCATGTGAGAACATTTCCAACCGCTTGGTTGTAATTAACTTTATTTTTCTGGCATCGCTACCATCTCGCTAAAGTCTGTGCAGCGCTCTATGTTGACACCTGACTTTTAACTCACTGTAAAGTTTCTTGGCAATCAGAAGAAAGGCTGAAAGTGTATTGTTGCCTTTTATTTTCAGCCTGGAGTTTCCATTTTCTCTCTGTGACCCGAGAGACATTAGTGTTCTGTCTCCTCC
>NW_015112909.1:0-22885 GCF_001443285.1 Poecilia latipinna
AAAAACAAACAATGTAAAATAAATAAAGAAACTGTGTCAAAAACAATAGGTTGACTAAAACAAAAAAGCAAATCTTTCACATGGGTCAAAGTGCAATTAGAAATTTTAAATATCAGGTAAAATGAGTCAGAAAACATTTGTTTTTCTCCAACATCTCAAGAAACGAATCAAACTTGTGAGAATCTTGCAGTCCACAAGCCTTTGATTTGATTGTTTGAGAAAAAAACTGATTAAATTTTCCAATGCCACTTTAAAAACAAAACTAAGAAAGTCTTTCCTAGTGCCTGAAAACAAACTTAAATTGGATGAGCCAGAAAAGGAAGCTCAGCGTGAGCGAAACCGGAAAGTGCTGAAAATCTTCAGCTGCTGGACGGACATGACTTCTTCCTATCTGGATGAAAAACGACGCCATTGTTTGGTAAAATGGCTCATCTTCCTCATCATCGCCATCGCATAATTCATGCCGAAGGGAATCGGCGAACCCCAACACAAATATCTCTCTGGCCTTCGGTCCATTTAGTACACCCGATTCCCCCCTGAGGTGCCTCACACCCCCATATGTTCTGCGTTCTGAATGGGTAATGGCCCTGCAGGATCATCATCATCATCAGCAGGAACAGACAGGAAGCTGGACTGAATATATCATAACAGCAAAGACTCAAATTCAGCATCAGTAACTAGTTTGGTTTGTTCATATTTGAGGTCAAACAGGTTAAATTCTTCTTCTTTCACTGCTAAAGTCTTCAAGTTATCGTTTGGTCTCATCCCTGCACAAATATTAACAGCACTAGTAAATCTGTGTAAAATGTGTACAATATTGCTGAAATCAACAAACATTTGAGACTTTAACACACTTATAGCTGCCCATTTTAATAGTTCAAACACCAAGGATACCTCATTATGCATTAATACGCACAGTAGAAACAAGTGGGTCCAACAGTCAGTCTTCCTGAGCTACGTTATCAGGGAACAGCCAATCAGAGGAAATATCAGACATACTCTACAAAAACATAGAGAAAAGATGGTGACTACTGTTAAATAAAAGTATGTTGACACTTATTAAAGTAAAAGTGTAAAGAAAAAGTCAAAAACTTAAATTTTGTGGTGTCTAAAGCTAAGCCGCTAATCGTGCTCTGCTGTGCAGGCCTCCAGGGTAAAACACAGACAGGGAGAGAAACTAAACTAAATCAAACCAACATAAAACCAAAATCTATTCAAAAAGCTGACCTGAACAAAAAAAACTCAGAAATAATTAAGAAAGAAGGAGAAAAAACAAATAAAAAACCTGACACACAATGATGCATTTAAATTGTGTTGCGTTTGTATTCTGGACAGCCATTTAGTTTCAATCCCTGTTCTTACATTAATGTTAATCTTCATAGCTCATCTCTTACGACACTGTTCTCTGGCCCCCACCTCCGTCTCTTAACCTTGCAGTAATCTGATAAGTCGGTAATTGAAATGCCTTTAATGGGGCAATGGAGTAAACCATGAATGCAAACAACTCATTCATCTGTCTGAGGTTGAGTACGTTCTTCTGTCCTCCCGTCCTCTTTCCCCTTCATCCCGACGTGCCCTTCTTTTAAAATCCATTTATAATCCATCATTCTTACTCTCCTTTGTCCTCCCTTTAGCTTTCCCTCCTTCAGGTTGTCCGTCTCTCTCTCTCCGCCGCCAGCGGCTTGTAAACACACCTCACCATTAGAGTGAAATTTACTCCCAATAAGAGCCAAAAGAAAAAAAGCTTTTAAAGCATCAAAACCTAATTCATTTACTCATATTACAGCAAATGGAGCAGGCGGTGCGTCTGCGTGAGGGCGTGTGAGGCTGGGGAATTTCGTCACTCTTCACAAACCTCCAAATGGCTTTTTATAATGCTTTTACATCGGTTTATGTTGCGGTCGGCTGGCTCTCTTCATTTGCGCGAAACACAGAAGCTAAATGTTGACACTTCACTAATAATTGATGGCGAAGGAGGCAAAGAGAGGAAAAATGTTAAACACTGACAATCAGGAAGACAAACATTGAATTAAAAGAGTCATGACACATTGTGCAGAAGTTTTAGATCACTTTGCTTCCAGGTCACAAGACTTAGGGTCCTATGAAATGTGTTATTTTCCAAACTCTGTTTCTTCTGTTTTAATTTTCCGCGTCTCTATTTCCCCGTATTTAGCAACCCAGAAAATACATAATTATTGTGTGAACGCTGCTGCCGGAGGTCAATACTTCCTGTTATTCTGTATCACGAATGGAAAACTTCTGTTTCTACAAAACATCAGTTTCACAAGGTGTTAAAAGTGATTCTCCATTTTTTAAAGAACTCTGAAACTAAGAATATGACTTTTAATAAAAAGAAACAAATCTCCATTTTAAAAATGCTTTAGAGCGTAAAAGCTTGTGTATATTTCCTAATGATGAAGTCCCATTTATGTTGCAAAAACAGAACCTTGTGCTAAGCTTTAAGTTATTTATTGTTTTACGGGGAAGACATCTCTGTTTCATAGAGTTCTCCGCCATGACCAACTATTTTATTCTGTTATGAGGTCCTAAAGATTCTTCTCAGTCTTGACTTTTATTTCCTGGAGATGTTTCAACCATGTTCTTTAACTCAATTCTAAACTTCTACAAATCTTTGTCTAAACAGCATAAAGTAACAAAGCCAGTATCTCCATGACAAACTTTGTTACAGAACATTTGTGTTTCCAGACTGAGGCATTAAAGCAGAGATGCAATCTCCCTTTAATAGATCAATTAATTCCCCTGATTTCCTGTTAAAACACGACACCGACAGAAGATTTCCACTGACTACTCTGAACATAAACGGCTCCCTGGGGTCTTCGCTCAGTGCTCAACTCTTTCTCTCTTAAATCTCTCTTTGATTTTCCTTATCAGATGTTTTATGTCTGTCGTCTTTTGGATAAAAACACCGTCTGAGCTCTCAGAAACAGCTCTGTGGTTTTTCTTGCAGCTTCTAAGGCTTTGCTATAAACTTGTGATTTAACATTTTTTTCATTCAGTGTTTGAGAGGGAATCTGATCGCGACAGTTCGACAGCATGTGGCCTGGAAATGTCTGTCAGAAGCATCTATGGACATTTTCCTACACATGTGACAACTGCTCTGATAATCTACTGCACTTCTTTGTGTTTTTCAGAAGTTTGTAATCATGATTGGAAGTTTAATAATGTGAATTTATTTCCAACTGCTACAATTGTTTTTGTTGTTGTTCATTGCAGCACTGCAAAAACACAAAATCTTACCTAGTATTTTTGGTGTGAATATCTTAGAACAGATTACTTACAAGTAACTTTTCAGCAAGATATAGGAGCTTGTTTGAGTTCAATAATTCATGAATATTAATAAAAATTATAACAAGCCAGAAGTGAAAAAAATTAAAATGGAACCACTACCTTTAAATCTATATTCAAAATTATTTACTTAGAACAAGCCAGCATATCTTGGTGTAAAGATACCTTTAAGTTAGTTTTGTCTTATTTCAAAATAATTAAGATATTTGCACTTGAAAGCAGACCAAAAACACTTGGTAACATTTTGTGTTTTTGCAGTGATTGTATTCCTAAAGTTTTCCTCTTACAGAGAAAAGTGGACAAACCATTTGACAGTTGAGAGTTTGCAAATTTCACATTTCATAAAAGTAATATGTTGTAAACGGTTCTGATTGATCTGTGCGACATTATGCAGCATAAATTCATTTCTCTTGCCATTTGACTTCAGTTCAGGAGGCTTTCACAATTCAAGGGTGGAAGGCCGGTGGTGTCGGAATCGGAAATTGCTGCGTTAACCACCACACGAGTCATCAATAAGCTTTTTAGTGGTAAATAGGAAATAAATGACCTCACACACAAACGCATGCCCAGAGGCCAATGAGAATCCGCTGTAATCCCTCTCTAATAAGCCGAGAAAGACGGGGACATTGGCATTATTGATCAGACCTTCAGGGACAACTTTTATATTTCTTTGCAGATAGACTGATCAATAGTCGGGATGCAAGTCACAAACACAAAGCACAGACAGCCGGAGACACAAGAAGGGAATCTTTGGTCAGATTTGACCCGTGGGAACTCTAAATCCCAAAAGTCCCTGCTGTCCCGGGATCACGGCTGGGTTGACCTATAGGAGATCGAAATCCCAGCGTGCGACCAGCGACACTGGAGACAATGAATAGGAAGTGGTGCTTTGTTGAGTTCTGCCCTTTGGTGTCCATCAATTGGCCCGTGTTTGGCCCTGAGAGCATACATTAAAACTGTGTGTCCAAGCCAGAAGGCAGAGGAAGAGAACAGCCAGAAACAAAGAAATGAAAACTTTTCATCCTCACGTTGGAACAACGGTGAACAAAGCAAGACGATAAGGGACAGAATGATTCACATCAGAAAACATGGCGCAGATGTTCCCAGAGTATTAGTTTTTGATAAAAATAAATACATAATAATAATAATAATAATAATAATAATAATAATAATAATAAAAACACTAGCCACTGGAAATTCAAGATGGCTGCCATTTTTCAAGAACATTTATTTAAAATTTATGAGAGCTGAATATTTCTGGTGTTAAATCATACGTACTTCAACCCATAGAATACATTTTTAAACTGTGTGTGGTGTCAAATCATAGCCTTTATATTTTTACTGATTAAAATCCATAATATTTTCCTTCACTGATGGACATGTTTCAAAATGTCCGAAGCAGTTGTAATGAAGAATATATGTTTGCACTAAAATCAGTTGTATTTATTGCCAGCCGTGGGCACAGGTGAACAAAAAGCTAGTTTCATTAATTTATTAAAAGTTAAACCAATAAACACATGAAAAAGATAAGCGATAGCTAACACTAAAGGCAGAAAACGTAAAACAATAGAGAAAGCTAACAGAAGTGTAACTAAGTACATGCCTTAACTTCATCCTGTTAACTTTTTCATACATTATTGGTTTGTAAAGTAGTAAATTATTTTGTTTCCTTTTTTGTCATGTTGTAAATTTACCAAAATAAAGTTATTCGGAAACTGTTAAACCCATGGAAAATTAGCAGAAGCTAACGCTAACAATTTAGACGATCGGTGTCAGATTTGCAAACAGCAAAGTCTTCAGTTTTACTTTTGGCATCTGATGTTCATAAATGTGGTTACATGAAAGCTGTACAAATAGGATGACCAACGTTGAAAGCACAGATAGAGACATAAAGTTCATCCAAACCATAAAAACCGGTGTTAAGTTACGGCCATAATTGATTAAAGAGGCCCAGAAATGGTGGCCATTTTCAAAAATATCATCCTAAAATTAAAGTTGCTAAAGGAAACTATGAGGTGTGAACATTTTTACAGTGATTTGCTGCACTAGTAGATGTAATAGAAAAGGAAAACTCTACAGATAAAATGGGAGTGATTTTGAACAAACTTGTTGTCCAAGTTCGGTTTGACGTGTTTTCTGTTCTGCTCCTGAGCCGCCCAAAGTCCGTACAGAACCAAAACTTAAGCTTTTTAATGCATCAACAAATGAGAGAGCTCGACAAACACACACCTTCAAAGCAGAGCTATTTAGTCTCCATATTTCACTGGGTTTACAATCGCTCTCCACCATTTCCCGATCTCCTCCCGGCAGGACTGAACCTGCGGGTAATTGGCTTTTTAATGACTTCTGCATTTCCACACATTTCCCATTTTGGTTATTTGCCTCCTCAAGGCTCATTTGAGGAGCCGTGCTGCGAGTTGGTGGAAGGCGTGTGGGCAGGTAAGAAAGCAGACAACACAAAGGAACGCCATCCACATTCTCCTTTGAATATTGAATTACAAAGACAAAAATTAAGCAGAAAATGTAACTTACCCCAAAAAGAAAATGTTAAAATAGGATTCTGAAATTGATTTTAGCTTTGGGAAGCAATACCATGCACTGGGTCTTTTAAACGTATCTCCTCTTATGAAGACTTGACTGCATGCAAACATTAAAAGAGGAAGCAGGAAGGCAATGCATTACTTTCGCTGACATGGTAATTTAAAATAAACGAAGACCACTTTCCTTCACTCTATTACTTTCTTCTTCTACTTCTCTTCAATTTGAATCATTTACTGTTATTTTAACTGTTGACTTTATCTTTTGTCTGGCTGTGATTCATTCCTGGGGGATTTCATATGGGCAGAGATGATGAACTAAAAGTTGTTATCAGACATTATTCCAGCTGTATTCTCCTAATATTACAACTTCATTCTCATGATTTTATGCATTTTTTGGTACCAGTGCAAAAATAACATGATCCACTGTTACTTTCTTGATATCAGTGCATTTTTTATTTGCTCTATTACCAAACAAATTATACATTCTTAGACAGTATGCACTGTTTAGTCTTAAACAAGTTTTGTATGTTTTCCAGTAATTACTGTTTGGCTTTATAAATTATTAGAGCTGTCTGCAGTTCCTCTGTGTCAATGAACTTTAATAGTTTAGATTTTACAAATCTTGTGTCTACATATCCCAGCTTATGGATTACTGTAGTAAGACTGTTGAACAGTAAAGTACAAGTAATTCATAGATCAATAACTTTGTGTTTAACCTATTTTATATATAAATGCTGCATTTGATGAGTCTCGATGATGAAAAAAACTATTTCTTTTTTGCTTGTTGCTTTTCATTGCAGACAAAAACATGATCCAACAATAAAATAGTTCCATACTTCACTTCACCAGCTGAGCTATATTAAAGGATGTTTCAGCCTCTGCAATCACTGCGATAAAAATTATAATCATTGCTCCAAAGTGGTTTTCTTTTAGCGAACCCCGCATCAGACACAGGAACCTATTTTCCCACAAGAGCTTATTCCGTCTTTATTCGCCTAAGGGAGAAAATCACTCAGGGAATATTATGGCTATTTTTATGACCCCCGCATGGTGCTGCCATACACACACGCACACACACACTCACACACCTACACACGCACACACACACTCACACACCTACACACACACACACACACACTCACACACACGTACTGAGTCAGACACTGAGTGATACGGAGCCCACAGCTGGGTGTGGGATATGTAATCCAACCACTAACTGCAAATGAAGAAAGAAACACATCAGTGGCTGAGATTAGATGGAGCTGGCAGAGATGGAAAATGAAACAGAGGCCGTCAGTGATGTCTTTGTGCTCACATTTTCTCCCTCTCCTTGTGCTTATCAACCTCTTTTCTTCCACGCTGGCTGTCATTTTTGAGACGTTATTGCCTTTCTTTCAGTGTTTGTCACATTCGCTCCCTCCTTCACACACACTCACGTATAAAAACAGAGTTATCACTAGCCTACAGGGAGCCATTACTTCTGTGATCCAAGGCTTTTATGTGGTGGCTTGGCCTTAAAAATGGGCATTTATTGCTCCCCCTGATAAATCATGTAAGTGTGTCTCTATTTTTCAATCTGCTGCTTGCTTGACTCTCTTTTGAAATACTAGGAATGAATAAAAGTCTCCACATGTATCATTTATATGTGTTGGACTGGTTTGTGTTTTGGCTTTAAGGAAGATTGAAGAAAAATAATGAGGACGACAAATGATAATTAAATTATTTTAACAGAAATTTTTCCAGAATGTTGTCACCTTACTAAAATAATCAGTTATTTTGTGCCAAAATTGATTTTTGCAAAACAAAATCCCCACCTCTTCTTTCCAAAAAATATTTTGAGGCAAAAAAAAGAAAAACCAGGCAAAAAATGGCATAGGCCATTATTTTAGAAGCAGCTTATGTAACTTTTCAGCTTGTTTTAAGTCAATATTGATGGAAAAGTTCTAGTTCTACCGGCAGAGGTTTTTCATTTATAACGACACCTTTTTCTCATCTTATTAGAAAAATAATCTGCCAGTAAACTTTTCCATCAATATTAACAAAATATTGACTTAAAAAAGCTCCTATATCTTGCTGAAAAGATAAGTGTTGTTTTGTTTTACTGTATCGGCAGACGAAATTAGATTAAAAAATATACGTGGCAAAATGTATTTTTTTCTTCCCAGTGTCGGGATGTGCATGCTCAGATCACGACTGGCTGCAAAAACAAATGATTTAAACATTAGATAATAAACCCAGACGCAGTCGCAGAATTTATTAAATAAAATGAAATCCACAATAAACACAGAATTCCATGGAATTAGCAGAGATCAGTGAGAAACGAAGGATTTTCGGTAGTTTCTGCAGTGTTTTGGCCGCTGCAGCTTCCGTACCTGCTAACATTTGGCTACTTGGCTCTGCTCTCCACACAGACAGAATGAGCTGGACCGTCACGGTGAAAAAACTCTGAAACACCGACGTGTTCCTCTAAAGATAAGTAAACAACTCCAGGTTCAGGGCCAGCAGGTTTTATGAAACGGGAATAAACTTTTCTGTTTGTTTTGTCAGGACACGGCTGACTGGAGGAGCAAGAGTTCGACACGACTGAGGAACAGAGAGACACTGGTTTTGTTTTTCACACAGAAACTTAATAATGAGTAATTATGGTTAAAATGGCAAAAATATAATTCAGAAAGTAAAACAAAAAATCTGGTTTCAGCAATTATTCAACAATTTTTTTAAATGCAGTGCGTCTCAGTCAGTTCTTGGTAAAGAAGGATAGCAGCGCTATTCTCCTCACTGTACAGGAAGTGACTAAAAACATAGATAAAATTATTATAGATGTAATTATTATATATTTAATACATGACAATAATTTGATGGGTGCCACTGCAACAATCTGTGATAATCCCTCCAACAGTAATCTCACTTCCTGTAATATTTTCACCATCGACTCTCTTTTGAAATCCCTTCCAGATCCCTTCATGTTTTCTGACTGAAAGTCGTATTGTATTTTTTATCATCTTGACTAAAGTGTTCATGCAAGAACCGCCACCGTCTTTTTCCCTTTTATTTGACTCAAAGTTTCCCACATCTCAGTCCCTCTGCTGCCCTTCATCATGTTTCTCTTATCTGGATCCATTTGTTCATCTGTCATCTTCAGCTCTATCTGCTCTGGTTGGAGATTTAAAAAAAAGGATTTTACCTGTCTGGTAATTCATCCATCTTCACCTTCAGTCTGAGAATGCAGCTGTGTACTGGCTTCATTTTAAAAACAGACTGGTTCTTCTCTGTTCCAATAGCAGCATTTCAATTCCTTTCACTAAAATCTGGCTTCAAACATATTTATTTCTTGTCATAAAAGAGAATTTTACCCACTTGTTGCAATGACTTTTGGAAACTTGATATTATGCTGTCATGCTAAACTGCAAGAATGAAGTTTTTGCATTCATCTTAATTTTGTTCCAAAATTAAGATGAAAACATTAACCTACTTTTTCCCAAAAGCAAATTTACTTCTCATGTAAGAAAATAAAACATCCACACAAACAAAGGGTGGGCCTTTTTTATGTTTTATATCCACAATGATTTTATATTTTCTACAGAAATCTGACCATTTTGTTCATTTTAATAAAACTGAAATTGTTTGTTTTATTAGTGAGCAGCTGAAATAAAAAAAAAGCACAAAGAGTTTGTTTTAAAAGTTTTATTTTTAAAATTTAGTATTTTATGGCAAAAAGTTTGGGCACCGCTGTTACAAGAGAAATCTGTCAGTAGAACTAGAACTTTTTGATCCATATTAAGGAATTATTTATTGAAAACCAGCCCCTATATCTTGTTGAACAGCTACTTGGGAGTTAGTTTGTCCTATTTCAAGTATACGAAGACATTTTTACTAGAAACTAAAGCAAAGATATTTGTGATTTTGCAGTGAAGTTTAAGTAGTTTAGTTTTTGTTTTAAACCACTTGCTGATGTGTAGCACCTCCCTATTAATTTACTGCAAATTGAATGAGCAAAATGTTTGTTTTTGTTGTTTTTTGGACAGGGCACCAAAACTGGCTCCAGCCCAGAGGCCCTTATCTTTCTAAGTCCGGCCCTGTCTGAAACACTTACATGTTTTCCAATGGGTCCATTCAACTGGTGTCCTTAACTATAAGTTAAGGACATTTTTGAAACAAAATGACTTCCTTAATATGAAAACTTGGAAAACTGAGAATCTTCAGACAATAAAACATTTCCTTCAACATTTTTTAAATATTTATATTTCAACCATAGTGATTAATCACAGATCCAGTGTGATTAAACTGATATTCTTTCATCAAATGACAGCACTAGTAAAAACATTTCTCATAAAAACTTTCTTCCTCAGTTTCTCAGAATAAATGTAGGTGTTTGCAAAGCGTCCTCCCTGTCACCCTGTCAATTTGCTATTGTCCCTTTTGTGCCATTTTTCATTTCTTCCACCCTGCCTGGACACTTTCTGCCCGCCCACAAATCACAAATGCAATCAAGTCGCCTCTGACAAGAGCTCTCAAATCACCATCAGCGCCTAAAAAAAGAGAAAGAAACGGACGGGATATTTAACCTCTGCAACCATCAGTAGCCACTTGACAAACACACACACGCACAATTTATGCTATACAGCGGTGACACACTGTAATTCAGGGGCCTATTACTGATGGCAGCTTTAAACAAGGCATGGCGGTGTGTACGTGCGAGTGTGTGGCCTCAGTTTGTGCGACAACTGAACGGAGAGGCACTCTCTGATTAGTGCTGATTTGTTTTCAGCTTCTCTGTGGGAAAAAATAAGAAGGAGCACTGACAAGCAGGCACACTCACTCCCATGAAAATATACAGCAAAAGTGTAGAAACTGTTCAAACATTCCTGTCTGTCTGACTGTCAAATCTTTAAAAAACCAGAAACATATTGACAGAAGCTAAGAAGCAAATTTAGGCCAAAGACGCCCCAGGAGGAACGAATGTCTGAGAATGAAGGTGCAAGGAGACAGAAAGGATAAAAATGAAAGAAAAGACAGGAAACATTGTTTGGGTCCTGGTTTGACAGCCGGTGAACACGTCAACACTGCAAATGACAGCACACACATTCACACACGCCTCTCGTAGAGCACTGCAAAAACACAAAACTTACCAAATATCTGTCCAGTCTCTAGTGCTAATGTCTTAGTGTACTTAAAATAAGACTAAACTAACTTACAAGTAGCTGTTCAGCAAGATATAGGAGCGTTAAGTCAATAATTCCCTTAATATTGATTTTAAAAAGTACTAGTTCCACTGGCAGATTATTTGACTGATGCCAACATTTTTTCCATCTTATGAGTGAAATAATAATCTGCCAGTGGAACCAGAAGTTTTTACTAATATTCAAGGCAAACTAGTATATTTTGCTGAAAAGTTACTTTTGAAGTTTAGTTTGTTTTTTTCTTAACTCAAATGTACTAAAATAATTTCACTGGAAACTAAATAGTTAGTTGGTAAGATTTTGTGTTTTTGCAGAGTGACTGCAGTCTAAATGTGACTTCCTTCCTTTAGGCCTGTTGCAATAGGCTATAAATCAATTAATCACATCATTAAATAAGAGCAGTTCAATCATTTCCATTTGCATGATTTATCGTTTTTCTCTTTTCTATCCTTCTACCAAAATCTAGATGATGAAAGTCTTCAGTCTGAAATTTTGGTTTTGGCCCTTATTACAAAAGGATAATTTTGTTAACAGACTTCATAATTGATTTTAATTGTTGTTTCTGTAGTTTTGTTTATTTATAAAATGTCTTCCAGTTCCAGTGTTAAATGTTCTTCAGAAATTAAAGTTTATTGATCTTTGAGAACATGTTCTTGCATTATTAAGCCGTTACCATTGAAAATGGTCTCAAACCAACAATATTATAATTTATCACGATAATAAGAAGGTCATGACAGACCTGCTAAAGGCTGCATTCATGCAGAAAACACTTTAACTTATAGAAGAGCTGCTTTATAAATCCTAATCAGGCAACAGACAATGCAGAAGTTTAACTTCTATTTAAAACTTTTCCTCTTCATATTGAACCTGCATGTCAGTTTTTGGCCTCACACACCAACACGGTTTCTTTTTCAGCCTGATTAGACTTCGTCTTTGCACTGCGTGGGCGTGAAGACGCGGTTTGACTGACATTTGTCTCTCAGTGCAGCTGTCAGGACGGCGTCCGTCTCTTTTACTGGTCTGAGGGCTTCAGGTGATGTGAAACAGCAGAGCAGCAGGGTAACGAGCTGGAATCACAGACTACACCTGGAGGCCAGCTGTACGCTTTAGAAGAGGCTTAGTTACAACCTGTGCATGTATTATTTGGACCGTTTTCAAATTACTCCAGTAAGTTTACAGGTGAACTTTTAAACTTTCAATTTCTCAAACGCAGATGAAAACAAAACAAAGTGATTAAAAAATAATCAATGGTTGTCTTTTTGACTCATCTCTCAAAAATGGTTCATGAAACCTTTGGAATCTTAAAGGTGATCTATTATGCTTCCCTGAACATGTTGGGTCTATACAAAACATGTTTATTTAATTGTTTTTATTCTTAGAGTTTGCCTTTAGTTACCCAGAATTCCCTGCATTGTCATCCGTTTCCTGTTTCTGGATCAGTTTCTGGTCACATTTGCATTCAAATCAACAAAGCAGAGCTAAACTGCAGAAACACAAAATCTTTAGCAAGAAATTTAGTCTAATTTTCAGTGCAAATATTTTAGTACACTTGAATTAAAACTAAAATAAGTTTTTCAGCTAAATAAATCAGCTTGGCCTAAGTCAATAATTCTTGACTATAGATGCATAAAGGACTGGTTCCACTGGCTCGATTTTTTCACTTGTCTCGTTACACGTGGGAAAAAAATCTACCAGTAAACTACTATGCTTTTATATCAATATTTATTAGATATCTTGCAGAAAAGGTACTTGAAAGTTAGCTTATTTCAAGTGTGCACTAGAAATTAGACCATAAATACTTGGCATAACTTTGTGTTTTTGCAGTGTAGGTTTGCAGGCGACCAGAGTTTGATTTTTTTGGTCTGCATCAGAGTTGCATTCACTCCAAATGATCTGAACTTTCAACACAAATGGACTGGGGTTTGGTTAAAGCGGACCAAACGGGGCTGGTGTGAATTCACCCTGAACTGGGGCAAAAATGTAATTTCGCCTTTTCACGGTTTTGTACCTCTGTAGTTTAAAAAGCTAGGTTCCTGATGTTTTCAGGAAAAAATCGATGCAGAAGTTATGAATTACTAATTCATAGCCACTATTTGAGACTATGTTCTTGATCCTCTCCATGTCTGTCATCTTCATTCATACCGACTTAGAAGAAGCACACAGAAAAGTGGAAGAAATTACTAAGCAAAATAACACTTTCAATTGTAATGTTTGTATGTTTTTTGGTAATTTGTAAGTAAAACTGAATAATAAATGCAATTATTGGGTAACCTGAATGAGTGATGGGAGAGGCGGCTCAGCTGAGAGTACTGAAAACTATACCATACAAGTTCAATAGCAAAGAAGCAGACACAGATGTGATGAGACCATTCTAGGAGACGAGCACAGAAAATGATGAAGAAAATAAGAGCACATCTATTTCTCTTTTTTTGATAACTACTCCTCCGTGGGAGAATAAAGTCGCTCTGCTCCCACCTGAGCCCTTCCATTTCCCTTCTCTTTGCTTTTGTATCCATAACAAGTGAAGTATTTCACATCAGGATCAAACTACATCCAGATGAGAACCTCAGAAAACCTCAGCCTATGAAACTTAAGAGTAAGAGACTCATATATAGATGCAAACTCGTGCTAAATAAACTGATTTTAAAAAATAAACCATGAAATCAGCTGTTAAGAAGCACTAAGTTCTTCTTTAACATGTATATCTCCATATGAACTCTGTGCGTCAATGTGTGAAATGTTTGTTACCGAGTGGGTGGCAGCCATCTTGTGTTTCAGCCAAAGAGGAAGCCCGCCTCAAACCCAGCTCTTTAACAGGAAGTGAGGCGATAAGAAAGTTAAAGTAATTAAAAATGTAAAACATGTATTTGCATAGAAAAGATGGCTGGTTGATATTTTATTGTTGGTTAATAGGCATTGATGTTTACATTATTAATGTTAAAGTCTTTGTTTTGTTTTCCTGCTCTGGAAGGTGATTGGTCGAAATGATTGAGAAGGCGGGGTCTGAATCATATGGAGGTGGACTGCTGCTTGTTTGTTTGTTTCTGTTCATACTTTTTTATTATTTATTTTTTTATCTGTTTAGCATCCCAAATTACACTCCATTCCAGTAGATGGCAGTGATGTACATCTAAATGTGCATTACCGCCAGTAAAAAGAAGAAGGGCAGCCATTTTGAAAGCTGCTGTGATGCCTGAAAACCAATAAACCAGTTTTGTTTGCTTTTCAGCCAAACCTGAGTGATGACTTCTCCTTTCCACACATCTCAGTGTAATTCCTAATTAATCTCCAAAATAAACTTTAAAAAGATTCTTGTAAAGCATAACACTGAGCAACTGCCTGTACGTACTGTGCAAATAAGTTTGTCACAGTCGACATCACAATGTGCACAGATGCTAAATGTATAAAATGACCCAAAAGACCAAAACCACAGAACCTCATATAAAACATGTTAAACTCTAGAAATTAAATTGGTTGTTCTTCCTATTTTGTTGCCTCTCCTGTTTCAAAAATAACTGCAGCTAAAAAATGTTGCATCCTAACTTCAGAACAAAGTCCAAACATCTCGGAGCGTGGCATATATTTTTCAGTTCTGTAAAGCAAGAGCTGTGAGATGCAAAGAGAACTAAAGTCACCAACAAGACAGCAACTGAATTATAAATCAGCCGAGTTCTTTCCAGCTGTTCAACTAACAGTTCTGCTTCTCCAGTTATTCATTGTTTTGCATCACTGTTTGCCGCCTCTGAGCACTTACTGACAAGATAAATCAATAATAGATGAAAGCTGTGTCTTCTGTGGGCTTTTTCTCCCCGTCTGGCAGCTAGAGGTAAAAATATCACATAATAGAGCGATACATGATATTGATCTCTCAAACGCTGCATGAAACTTTGACGACCACTTGTAACACATTGTGTGCTCTCAACCGTCTCCCTGAAACAGCCTTTTCAAATCAACACTGAGTCTCAGAGTGGTTGTTAAGGAAAAATGCAGACTTTGCGTCAATGTCTCAGTTTGTCTCCAATTTTTCTGTATGGTTAACAGCTCTGTGCCCTTGTCACTCTTGTGTGTATTTTTTCTTTCTTTGAAGGCATTTCTTCATTTCGTTTTCACTGGCTCTTGAAAATCACAATTTTTGTCCTCCATTTTGTTTCTCATTTTTCTTCTTTCTACGCGTTAACAGTTTGTTCTCCATTTATCGCACACACTATTTTCTCTGGGAACAGCTGAAACAGCAAACCCTTCGAATCAGAGCTCGATGATCTAAAATGTAAACCAAGTTGGTATCAATAGTTTGTAGGAAAAAAAAACATGACAATAAAGTCAAAATAATACAAGAATAAAGCTGTAGTATTGTGAGAATAAAGTCATATTACAACTTTATCCTTGTATTATTTCAACTTTATTCTTGTAATTGTATGACTTTACTTTCATAATTTATTTTTTTTATTTTTCATTCTCTGTTTTTTTTTTATTCTCTTAGTATGGCTCGCACATTCAGATTCCCTTTTGATTTTTTTTTTGTATCCAACAAAAAATACTTTGTTTTGTAAAATTCTAATTTTTTGAACTTTTTTATTAAGGAAATACACCCACAAATTTTTTATTTTTTTTCTATATTTTCTGTTTATCACGTTATATTATTCAAGCATTTTGAAGACGCCTATAAACTTTTTCCTAATTCTGTCACAAAACACCTAAAAAAATCAGACATTTAATTTATCAAACTCAAATATAAAAAGTATCGGTATTGGCAATTGGCCCTGTATTTATTTGTTATTGGATCGATACCAAACTGTATTGCACACATCTACTAATGGTGTAATATTAAAAATATTTGGCTTTTGTTTTACTGAGACTTTGTCTTTCCAAAAACATATCAATGTTGTTGAAAAGTTCAGAGCGTGCCTCGCCTGTCATGACAAATAATATACTAAAAACAGAAAATCAAAGTGTCAATTTGATCAATTATTTGTTCTTCAAAGCTTCCTCTTTAACTGAAATGTGCAGTCTGACCTTCTATGAAAATGTACTCATTACCTTTTGCATTCAGGACCTTTGGATATTATATAAAGAGTCAACTGGTATCCAGTCAGATTTTCTCCCATGGATAAAAGCTTTTTATTGTCCAAATGTCCCTAAAACTTGCTTTTGCACAAACCTTTTTTATTGTAGCTCTCGACTTAATTTTCCAGCTTTCAAAGCTGTAATATGAAATCTATATGAAGGTGAGCAGGCATAGATTAACATCATCCTAGGCAAATCTTTTCTCATCTATAAATCATCAGGGGTGGGGATTATAACATTACCTTGTCAATACAGAGATGATGAAAGAAGCCAAAGCACTGATTCCAATCTAATCAGGGTTTGCCACAAAATCTATGAGCTGTCACAGGTATGGACAACCTGACAACTTTGTTTAAACGGAGGTGGAGAGAGCTGAAGGTGCCAAGCCCAACTCAGTAGAAATGCAATCTGTTTACGCCCCATAACACTCTTATGTTTATGCAGACATAACTAAATACATGGCACAGCATAGACATGTTAGATATTATTGTTTACATCCAGAAATGTTGCACATGTCCACATGCTGGAGGGCAAAAAGACGACTATTTGTTCACATGCCGCGCTAACGCGATGGCATGTTTCTGTTAACAAAATGAAACCTGGAGAGGCAGGTATTATTAACTTAGTGCACAGCAAAGGGAAAATAACACAGAAAAACCGTTGAAAAATAACCACTCTTCTTTTTCTCACTCTTTGTACTGGCTAAGCTATGCACACAGCCGTTGCCATAGTAACTGACAACACCACCACTTTATATGTCAGGATTCAACACCAAAAACATAAAAACATTCCCCACACATGGAACAGAACATTCAGTCGGTTACAGTTTTATGTTTTCAGGCTTGATGTTTATTTTGCGATTATTCATAAGTGACTGTTGTGGCAGATTAGCCACCGCTGCTATAAACTAAGCTAACTCAGTGGTGGTAGATTAGCTAATTTCAATCCCTGCTCTACATATGATCTGACAGAGTTGGTGTGTGTGTCGCCTTATTTTTAACTGAACCAAAACACTGCAGCATATCTACATGTAATGTTTGTCGAAGTGTGTAGCTTCATTCATTTCATTTTGTAAACTTTGAATAGGGAGAGTTGAATATTGGTGTAAAGAAGTTTGGCAGTTATTCTGCTGTGTTGATAAATGGATTTGATACTTTAATATACGCAGCTCCAACAACAAGAAGAAAAATGGCCAACACTCAGAGACAGAGAGACGAAACTAACAGATAATTTGCTCCTGTCCAGCCTGATCAGATCTTTAGCTGTCAGAGCAGCGGGCAGCTGATCACTCACAGACCGCGATGGCTATCGTGGCTGACAGCCGCCACCCACGGGCCGATAGATGAGACGGATAACTGACAAGAGCCTGCAAAAACCGAGAGCGAGACGGAATGGTGTAGCAGCCAGTTGGATGGGATCAGACCTTCAGTGAAAGACTGCGGTGTTGGGAGTGAAGACGGCAGCGGCTCTGACAAACTGCAGACACTGATGGGAGGAAAATTAGATGGAAAGATGATGAGGATGATGGTGATGGATGGGAGCTATAATTGATCTGACTAACAGATCATTTAGGATGGAAAGAGGAGCATCATAACTTAGAACATGGTGGGGGAATGAATTAAAATGGAGAAAGATCACGACAAAGAGATTTGGAGATATTTATGCTTCAACTAGCAAATGAATCGGGTAAAATCTGCCAACAACAACAAGTTCCCTATAGAAGAAAGATAAATTAGACGAAGCTTTTCAAAACGCTCCTCTGTTTGTACTGGGGGAAATACACGGGAAAAACACAAAATCTATTTATGACTAGTTTCTAACGCAAATATCTCAGCACATTTGAATTAAGACAAATCAGAAGTAACTTCTCAGAAACATATAGAAGCTTGTTTTAGAGCAATAATTGCTTAACCTGTTGGTCTCAGGTTGTCATTCACAATGACAGGGGTGTCAAACTCCAGTCCTCAAGGGCCGCTGTCCTGCAGTGTTTAGATGTGCCACAGGTAAAAAACAGTGGAATGAAATGGCTTAATCACCTCCTCCCTGTGTAGATCGGTTCTCCTGAGCCTTGCTAATGACCTAATTATTCTTTTCAGGTGTGGTGCAGCAGAGGCACATCTAAAAGTTGCAGGACAGCGGCCCTTGAGGACTGGAGTTTGACACCCCTGTCACTAGAGGACCCAAATTTGGGTCCTCTAGTGACAGACAGGTTAACATTGATGGAAAACGTACTAGCTCCAGTGGCAGATTATTTTATTTATAACATAGGAGAAATGTTTTGTTATAAGTGAAATAATCTGCCAGAGGAACTAATTTTTTAAAAATCAATATTAAGGTATTATTTACCTGAAACAAGATCCTATATTGTCCTAAAAAGTGGCTTGTAAGTTATTTTGTCCAAGTGTAATGAGATATCTGCACTAGAAACTAGACAAAAAGTACCTGATAGGAGCTGCTTTGACGGGGCCTATCAATAAAAACCCAACATACTGTTATGAAACTTAGAAAAATTAAGAAATATTACATAAAATACACAACATAAGCAAGCATATTTGTATGCCAAACTAAACTTTAAATGAATAGTTGACTCTGCTCTTCTTAAACCTTCAGTTTTTGATTTTCTGGCGATAGCTGGACTGTACTGATTGGTTCTGTTTCATCCAACCGAATGCAGCATTTGTGAGGAATGTGAGACATAAAGAGCAAACAGTGACGGGTCGGTCCAGCAGCAGAAGCCACTTAGTCATTTCCTTCTAAACCATTTTTGGTTATGACCAACAGGACTCCAACTCATGATTTCTTCCTAACTTAAAACAGGATTTATATTTAAAGGAAGTTGGAGCCACCAGATTTTTCCATCTGCAGGCGCGTCTTCATTCAACAATTTGTTTGTGATGATCTGGGATGCTGCATTTGCCTTTTACTCACTAATTAAATACTGATTTTGTCTGCAAGTAAAGCAGTTGTAAGAATCAGAAATGCACCTGTTGAAATTGGGCTGTTTTGATAAGTTTTAACGTATCAAAACAGGGTGTAGTTAGAGTCCGTTCGCTTCTGTTTTGCTTTTTCGCTTTTGCTCTCATCTCCCAATCTTCCTCTATTGTTCCCTCTGAAAGATCCAAACAGCAACGAACAATACGCAATTACAAGACAATTTCTTTTAAGGATTTTTCCTTGGAATTGTTTCAGCTCTAACATTTTCTGAAGACTTTATATTACACCCTATTTTTAGTGGTTGTGGACCCAATTTCTGTGCATGGCTCACTGATGAAATGCGACCCCAGTGAAGCCAAAGTGAGTCGTACATAGCCACATTTGTTTACGTTTGACTGTCAGAGTTCAGTGAAATTATTGATCTGTTGATATTGATCACATGTTTATCCCGATATACATCTTGATATTGATATATTGTCCATCCAACCAGCTCCAGAATCCACAATTAGAAACATTTTTTACAAATATATTGGAGTTTTTACAGAAGTAAGCTAAAAAGAGGCAGGAGTCCACTGTAATGTTTCACTGTGATTCCATAAAACACACAACTACTCGTCAAAAGATGCTCAGCATCTTTGTGTTGAATAAATCCAAGTCTTCAAGGCTTTGATATAAAGAAATGTTTTCATTTTCTACCTGCTCAAAAATAATGTGGACTCCCTCTGTGGAGTCTTTGGGTCCAGTTTGACATATTTACTTTTTGCTTTTTAATTTTCCCATTTTCTTTCTATTTTAAGTTCAAGACAAAGTTAAACAGAGCCAACTGAACCAACTTCTTTCTTACACATTATCCTCCAATTTACGCTGTGTGGGATTTTAACAACATATTTATGACTTTGGCAGCTCTACAAAGGAAAAATAAGGTGACTTTTAAAATGATCTCCCCCAACATGGATTTTTAAATGCAGCTTGTGTACCTAAAAAAACCTAGTCGTGTCAATCAAATGGGAGAAAAGCAGACATCTAGCCGTGAAGATAAGAAAAAGGTGTGAAGAAGATTGTGTCGGGTAGCACAAGTGTTAGAAAGTGAGACTGTGGGCGAGATATAGAGGGCAAAAGGGCAAAACTGTGAGAGAAAACGAGATGGATAGACGGGCTGTCTGATTGCCATTTGGCGTTGGACAAATGGAGAAGAACCCAGCTGGGGTCAAATTACTGAGTCTGCCAATTCAGATAAATGGAGAGATTTCAGAAAAAACTTTTATCTGGATGCAGAAAACAACAGGTTCAAACAATGTAGTGGTGTGAATATTAAAGAAATGTTCAAGAACTCTGTAGGACCACTAGAGTGATCGAGGTAATCAAATTTTAATTTTCCTGATCAGTCCGTGTTTTTATAAAGTGAATTAAAACTGAGCTGTTCTTGCAGTTTAGACATAAGACTGTTTATCATCACACCAAACATGAACGGATTTCAGTTACGGACATTCAGATGTCAGGCGGAAAATCTTGAAAACCTTCTGGCAGTGAGACCTCTCCTGATTTATCCACATTTATCCATGCGGTCGTTTTGTTTCGAAGCAGGTATGAGTCACGGTAGCAATACCTTAAAACTGCTGTGCAAATGACTCAACAAGTCGTTGCTAGGTAACCATAGAATCAGTGAGTTGCTAGGTAACCAGTGAGTGAGTGAGTGAGTGAGTTGATGCCACCAATCTGGCCGAGCTAGCCGAGACTGCCTAAAGTCTTTTCTCTGCCTATTATGATTGAATATTCTGTCAGATGCATTGTTTATTGAAATTAATCACAATATGTTAACGATTTGCAAAGGTCAACTGAGTGACGTTACCCATGTTTATTGTAGCTACCATTAAGGTTATATGCTTTTATTTTGGTAACTTTCTTGCTGAGGTAGCTATGGCAACAGAACACAGTTTTACTGATGAAGTTTAACTGCAATAAACTGAAAAGGTTAAAAATCAACTCAATTTTAGCTTCAGTCGATAACGGAACAAGGTTAGAAGAATATCTGAAGAATATTCTAACCTTGACAAAGATTGAAGAATATTTGAATAATTTTAAATGTTTAAAGAAAAATCAGATTGTTGTGTTAATGGAGTGAATTGTACTAATGTAACGAGCTATGCATAACAATGGATGACTATAATTATTATTTGTTCTTGTCTCACGTTTACGTTGGTTGATGAATGATATGGATGTGTTTAATAAATCATCATTTAACCATCAGTTCTGGCCTTTTCAAAATTGACTGGATGCTACATGATTTATTGTCCAGCGCCATGTGAAGCAGTCAATTATTTCAATCTGTCTTTGATATGGCCACATAGCAATGTCATGGAGACACAAACCACACAATGTTCTGGTAGTTTTTAAGACATTCGTTAATGTTCAAGCTTCTGGCACATGGTTTTATCCAAAACGATCAATAAACTAGAAGGAAGAATGGCGGCGTAGAAACAGAGCACCAGGTTTGAGGAAAGTAAACAGAGATAAAGTAAAGAGGGTAGGAAAGATAAACATGTGCTTTAAGAATTAATTAATATGTAATAACTTATCAATGCCTCATTTATTAATTTAACATTAATCTTAATTGTTCATAAAATTCATAATTTGACATTTTATTGATACGAGACTGTAAGCTACTTTGAATCTAAAAACTATTGACCAAACTTAATTTGATTGGTAATTATGACCAAATTATGAATGTGTAAGAAAAAAAGATGGTTTTCTTGACTTGGAAACTGTTCAACCAATAAGAAACATCTGATGAAGCCTACCGGTAGGAAGGGCGGGGTCCATGGTGGGTTTTTCCCAGGAGTTGACCTGTTCCCAAGTGAATCCGTTGGTTCCTAAAGACACGCTGTACCCACAGCTGCTGTAAGACTCCTCAAAAGTGCAGCCACCTAAAATAAAACACAAGGAAGAGTTAAAATATTACACTTGTGGTATAAAAGGTCAATTAAACAAGGTTGTATTCCAGGCAAAACAAAAAAGAAAACCATTTATGTTGACACCAATATCTACAAAATTCAGGAACGGTCTGCATAGTTTTACATTCTCATTCATTTTTACCGACAATGCTGCTGGGATTTAACTGACAACAAGTGAAACTGTGACATATTTATTCATTATAAGGTTTTCAAGTTTTCTAAAGATTTAAAATAAAAGGGACTGCTGCACCATGTCCCTTCAATCATTATATTGTCCTGTGTTGAAAAGAAAGTTAAATGCTGACAAAAACTTCTATTTTCTAATATTTTTTCTGTACATTTAATTAACATTAATAAGTATAACTTTTTTATTTGATAGCATATAGCCTTTAGCAACCAACTGGGTATTATTAACAATATAATGAAAATGAACTTCTCAGCAGGACCAAAACAAGCCAGTTTATCAGAGGCAGCAGAGGGAAAGACGGATGAAAGAAAGAGTGAAGGAAGAGAAGATGAAGAAGAGAAAGCTTTACGTGTCAACATGATTAAGTCACAGTGGCTCATCATTATTTCATGGCCCAGCTAAGACGCATTTTCCGCTACATTAGCTTTCTCCGTTAGCCCCAGGGCACCACATCCATGCACATAAACACACTAATTAGACATATGCTTTGACACACAACCATTTTAATTTGTTCTGAAGTATCTGAAATGGGAGAACCTCATTGGTTTACTCAAGTATATCTCTTAATCCCTTCTTTCTTTTTCTGATTATGCTTTTTGTACTTTTCATTTTCTAAACACCATAACGACTGTTGAAAAGGTTACTTTTGAGTGGTGTAAAGTGAAATATTTTAAAGGAAGTCCCAAGTAAGTGGAGCAGCCAATGATACATCAAGTTAAAATC
>NW_015112909.1:27118-41291 GCF_001443285.1 Poecilia latipinna
CAAACGTTATTCAGCTAAAAGTTTACAAATCAGACAAGTAAGTTAGTACTTTAGAAATTATCCAGAAAAAGTGATTTAGGGAAAGCTAAATGTGGCAAAACATTTTAACTAAAATGCAAATAGAAAGATCATCTGCGCTGTTAGTGGACGTGTGCCCACCACTGGTTGTCACTTTCTGTTGTCTGTAGCCATTTATTCATCCAAACTCCCTGCAGAAAGACTCCAGACCAAGACTTAAAAAAGAAGCAAGACCCACATTGTAACTATTTGTCAAAAATAGCCAAATTAAAACTCTATTAATGTGTAGAAAACAAATTATCTGGATTTATAAGGAGGCAAAAGCACCAGCTGCCCTATCAATGTTATAAACTGCTGAGCTAACCAGTCAATTTATAAATCTATTACACGCAGCGGATCTGTACTGCTGATATTTGAAGGGCACTGGGGACTTTCTGCCTTTAGAACAGGAACTGTCAGCACCTGGCAGTAGTAAGCTGTATTTCTAACATTAATATATTTGACAAATCGCATCATAATAACCTTGACAGCTGCAGCTCATGGAGGAACAATCCTACCAAACATTATGTGGAAAAAACATCTTTCAGCTCTTTCAGCTGGACAGAATAATCATTTATAATCATTTATAGCAATTAGCAAAACTTCAACAGGAAGATGTGTTGTAGAAAACTGAAATGTGGGAAAATGTTGGATTTAACTGCATTATCATTGCATCAGATCGTTACCTTGACTCATCATGGATTCAGTTTGCAACGAGCGTTTTTGAACTAAATAAACAAACGTGGCCTTCAGGAGAAATAACTATAAACTTAGAGGAAAGTACATATCCAATATAAAGCTTGCATAAACTGTTACCAAATATGTGATTGTTCTCATTTTAGGATTTTAGATATCCTGTTTGGAACTGGCCCAACTTGGCCAATTTTTCTCTGTTGTAAAAATGTCAGATTCTTCAAACTCAAGTTGTTGCAGCATCTCTAAACTCCCTTGAAATTTCTAACTATGTGTTTAAAACTCCCATGTTCTAGCACAGCAGATAAAAAAAATAAGAAAATCTGATGCAACCTCGATTTTCCCTCTTCAGGCAACATTCACACCAACTGAGAATTGAAATGAAACCAACCTGTCTTCTGTCTGCGCCTGTTTCACAGAAACAACCTCCAGCAAAGGGCGGAAACTAATATAACATCGTTTTACTTAAATTTATGAAAAAAGCAACTATAAATTAATCAATACTGAGATAATTAGGCTTCAGTGCCCCCTCGCTGCTCAGAAATCTCATTAGCAATGAAAAGAAATCAAAGTGATCTCATTAGAACAGAGCTGTAAACAGGGAAAGAGGGGATTGTGAGTAATCCATCAATATTCAATATCGGATCTGCAATTTTAAAATCATGATGAGAGGAAAGGCAACGTGAGGCAACTGTGTTTCTGTACAACATTTCCTCTCATCATTACACACATTTTCAGCTTCAGAAAACACAATTCTGCAACAGAAACGTAACATCTGCTGTATGTGTGAATGTCTGTGATGACAACAGTGGAAATACTGGGAGCTGAAGTGTGCAGAGGTGTAACTTTGAGAAAGCATGTGGTAATGTTTTATAAACCTGAAGCTTTTCATCTCAACTAATTATAAAAATGACCAACTGATATCACAACATATGGGAACTAACAGCGGCTCAAAACCGGATTCATTCATTCATTTGATTGTTGCCATGAAGCTTTTTTTTTTTAAACATAGTATTAATTATTCTTGTAATGAGCCTATAAATCTAAATCCCTAAATTTAATGTAATGTTTCTCACTTTACAGAAAAAGATTAAAACTTCAAATAAATATAATTATGTGCAAAACTGAATGTCTTCCAAATAAATACTGAATATAAATGTATTAACTTTATTTTTCTGCTACATTTATTATTATTATTATTATTATTATTATTATTATCAGATGTTACTGAGGAATCTCTGATTAAATGTTCCCTGTGTGACATTCATCAACCTCAGAAAGTCACTCAGGAAATAAGTTTTATGACTCATAAAATGTGTCATTTTAATGGGAAACCGTGTTTGAATACATGAGATGTTGTCAGTAATTGAAACACATTAGACGTTTCACCGTGAAAACGGCGCTTTGTCGCTCTATAATCCATAATGTGGGGAAGATGCAGCTTAGTTTGCATCTAATAGTCTGCAGCTGTGAATGAGTCAGTGGAGAAGTAAATCTTTGTTTGAAAGTCAGAGCATTTGCTTGTTTGCTTGTTTACTTGAAGCGCTGTCTGTGCAGCCGACTGACTACCTTAGAAAGGCTCGTGTTTGTGAGCAGACACAGATCATCTTCTGTTCACAGTTCAAGTTTTTTCGCCTGCAGGTTTCTTTGGTTCCTTTTCACCATAAACAGAATTATTAACAATTAAGTATCAAACCATCGGTGTGACATAAACCATAATACACCAGACACTTGGTTATTACTGACATTAAAAGAGCCCAGCATCACCAGAGAGATTAATTACTCTATTCATTTTTATGCAGAGTATCTGATTATAGTGTACGGCATAAATGAATTACTCAGAGTGATGGTGGAAATTAGGCCCAGATGTGAAAATTCACATGCTCTGATCGAGCCAATGAAGGTCTTTTGCAAAGCTTCCCTTTTCCCCATTAAGAGAAGGTAATTATTGTCAACAAATAAATGGGAAACAGTGAAATAACAAGGACTGCTGTTGAGATGCAGTTTATTTCTTGTCAAAAACCCTTTTAGCAGAGCTTAATGAGCAGAATGCCTTTTCCTTTCACCGTTAATGGTCTGAAGATTTGATGCTAAATGTAAAATTTTGGACCCATTTTTACCGTAAAGGAGCCGCAGTGTAAACTTTTATTTAACATTGGATTATTTAGGGATTTTCTCCTTATTTAATTTTCTCCACAGTGTTCATTAACAAGGAAATAAAACAGAGAACTGAATTTGGTAAGCAGTTTTTAGGAATAAAAATTGACATGAGTAGCTGCGTTTCCATTAGATATGTGCAAAACTTGGACGATATTCCACTAAAATAGAAAAACACAATTTTGCAATTGCAGGGTTTCGTTTAACAAAGAAATGGAATTAAAATCAGACATGAGTAAGTTTGTTCATGCAACAAGTCATTAAAAACATGCCACTTCCTGTCATCTTCTTTGTATTTTACAGCAGTGGCAACATCTGGTTGTTGATCATGTGACTCGTGTGATTCTTGAAATTAATAAAAACTGTAATCAATGGGGGAAACTATAGCACTATAACACTAAACTATAAAACTAAACTATGACACTCTATAGCACAGGAGCAACATTCACTCAGTCACACTCACAAACATTTATACACAAAATCCAAATGTTTTTATACACAAAAGATTGGCAACAAAAGTTGAAACTACAACCAAGATACACAATGGACTAAACCTTTACTGGAAAAAATGTTAAACTTGTAGTTTTAGTGATTTAATTCTGGAAATATATCAGGTTTATTTTTTTAAAATTTACATTTTTATAGAAATCTGCTCTTAATGTAGATAAAAAATAAGCAAAACATAAAAAAGTCCAATTAATATGTAAAATTTTGTCTGAAAACCTACATAAAACAAAGGAGTGAAAGACAGTGTCACAAAGAAAAATTATATTTTAAATCAGCCTAAGATTACAAACTGCAGAAAGAATTGGAACAAAAAAAAAACTTAAAAAATGTAAATTAAAATACTGGTGACACAAAGCACACAAGAAGTTACCGTCAAATGATGTAAAATTCAAGTAAAATTAGCCTGATTAAATTAAATGTAGTGATCAATAAGACAAGTCCAGGGCAGCAGATAATCACATTAGTGTAATCCATGTTAAAATCATACAACGTCTCTTATATATTCATGAATATTCAGGTTTAATTAGCAAACAGGCTACTGGGCAAACTTGCATTAAAGCTAAATTTTCTGCCTGAACTCCAATCAGCCGTTTTACGAAACGACACATATCATATTAACTTTGTATCGCCACAAACAGACTCAATGCAAACAACCTGGCTCCCATCCACAAACACTCGAAACGAAACAAGAGGAACAAAAATAACTCCAAAGCCCTAAAATACCCACATGAAAAACATCCTCGCTCTCTCATGCTAACTTCTGCGCTCCCTCAAGGCACAAATGGAGACCATTAGAGGTTTTCATGTCAGCCGGCGCAAACACAGAGCGACAGGACTGCAACCGGGCGGGAGGCTCCCTGAGGCCGCCGGTTTTTAAGGAGTCTGTTTGCTGCTCACTTAGATAACATCTACTGATCCTGAGTGCCAATCTGTGTTCAAGTGTCTGCATGTGGGAGCAAACCGAGGACAAGTGGCTTTCCTGCAGTGCGGAAAATCCTTGGAAATACCAAGATCCAAGTTTGGTCAATTTGAGAAGGACTCAAGTTCTGATTAAAGAGATGCAAAAACCCAAGTCTAACTTACTTTTTAATCTAATTCTTGTTTTTATTTACTACCTTATGTAGAAACAATCAATTCTGATTGTTCAGTTTTTCAGCACAAAGTGGAGATGGACAGAGAAAATCAAAAGATCTGTGTAAACCTTCCCAGGCCCTCCTGTTTCTAAGACAACATATTATTAGGGTCAGTAGAGACAGAAAGACCTGGAGTAAATGTCCACCAAAACATCTAAGATCATTTTCGAGCAATTTTCTAGAAAAACTTGTAAATTTCTGATCTTAGAAAGTCAAAAAAAAAAATATAAAAACAAAAACTTGTAAATTTGAGCTTCAAATGTCAAAAAGTTGGTAGAAAAAAATACATTTTTGATTAAACACAGAAATTTTCTAGAAAAACTTGTAAATTTTTTAATTTGAAAAGTTAAAGATTTGTTAGAGAAAAGTAAAAACTTGAGTTTATTCACAGAAATATTCTAGGAAAAATGGATTTCTGAGTTTAAAAAATGGAAAAATTGGTAGAAAAAAACTCAAATGAGAATTCTTCTGGAAAAAAATTGGAAATTACAGTTTGAAAAAGTTGAAATGTTCACTATTTCTAAGATTTTCCTAAAAAATTTCTGAGATTTTTTGGCACAAATATTTTTTCCTGTCTACAGTGGCCTTGACACACCATTGTGTGTTTTTCTTAGTTAACTCATATTTGATTATATTAAAACATACTAGAGTTTTCATACTTGAAAAAATGAGTTCACATTGTCTAGTTTTTAAGTGCAAAGCGTAGGTGAACAGAGAAAATCTAAAAATCAGTGTAAACCTTCCCCGCTCGTCCTGTTCCTGTTAGTTAACTCATATTAAATCTGCTGTCAGCTAACAGGCCCGGATCTTTAAACATTTTCATTTAGTCATTTCACAGCATATGCCGTCTGCCCCAGCATAATCCTTACACACACTCTGCCCTAAGGCCACAGAAACTAAACGCTATTATTGCCACTCCAATAAGCCTGGATAGCATGGAGAGACTTTTTCAGTGCAAAATAACAGGAGAGTTGTTTTGGATATAAAATAATCTCCAGAAAAAGACGATTTGGTGGACAGAAATTATCTCGGTATTTATGTAAGAAGGTCTTTGGACTCTAATTTGAGTCGTTGCTTTTTTCATTCAGTTGTAAAGACTTTACTTCCATTTTGGTTTTGGTTTTTAGCAAATAAAAATACGTTAATTTTCTTATGGTCAAAGAGTCCATGGAGTTAACCAAAGGATTGTTTGATCTGTTTGCTCAACATTTCTCTTTAATTTTCATCTATATTTGGTTCTTGCTAACAAGCATTAAAGTTTTATTTTAAAGCATTAAATGTTTTGCTGCGATATTTCATTAATGCAACATTCAGGTAAAAAGTTTTCCTATTACGAAGTAGATGAAGACCGAATCTGATGAGAAAAGTTGTCTGTTGTTCCCTAATTATTGTGTAATTTGGTCAAAAATCACTAAAAATACTTCATATCTGTGATAATTGCAAAGAAAATAAGTTAGGAGCCAAGAAAGCAACTAATCTGCAGAGTGTAAGCACTGCAGGGCCTGGTAATTGTTTTTCCATCTGTGCGTGTGTGTGCGTGTGTGTGCGTGCGTGTGTGCGCGTGTGTGTGCACGTGTGTGTGCACGTGTGTGTGTGGACGTGTGTGTGTGTGCGCGTGTGGGCGTGTGTGTGTGTGTGTGTGTGCGTGCGCGTGTGTGCTTGTGTGCGTGTGCGTGCGTGTGTGCGTGTGTGTGTGTGTGTGTGTGCGTGTGTGTGTGTGTATGTGTGTGTGTGTGTGTGTGCATGTGTGTGCATGTGTGTGTGTGTGTGCATGTGTGTGTGTGTGCCTGTGTGTGTGTGCCTGTGTGTGTGTGTGCCTGTGTGTGTGTGTATCACTGTCTGCTAAAGTCCCAGAGTATTGTCCTGAAGGCTCCATTCTGACTTCAATTATCTGCAACATGAATCGATAGGGGACCTTCCACGTAACATTTAGTTCTGCATGAAAGAGCGCAGAAAAGAACAAGGCCACAATTCGCTCGCTCCGGCGTTCACAGACACACTTCATGCTTCATTATGACACCATATTCACAAAAGAACGCCGCCAATCCACAGAAGAGTCAGACTAAAATCCACAGAAATGTCTGGCAGCATCCCTGTAGTCAGTGAAATTCGTTTCCCTGGACTAAAGGGTAAACATGTATGAGATTAAGAGGAACACAAGTAGTTTCTGTTTGAGATGACAACTGACAGGAAGAAGTCGCAGTGAACCAGAGGAGTTACTTTATTTTTCTGCTCCAGTAAATCTTTTTTAATCTACCTTAAAACACATTTTTCAGTCCACACAGGTAGATGCTTTCAGAAATGAAAGCTCAATGCCGTCAAGCACGGTTTGGGTCAACAGTTTAACAAGGCTGCTTTTATTTGGAGGAATCACAGAGTGCATCACTGAGAAGCTGTTCTCTCAGTCTACATTCACACCATCCATGTTTATTCTGCTTTAATCGAACTGCAGTTCGTTTGTCTTGTGAATGCACAAGCTAACTCTACTGCAGACAAAAAAAAAATCTCTAGTCTGCCTACAAACCTCCATCTCGCTCCAGCTGAAGTGAACTCTGGTGCGGTTCTAATGCATATATGGATGGGAATGGACCAGACATCACTCCAGGAACAGGAAGTGAACTACAGCGCAGGGCATTCTGGGTAAATACAACCAAAACAAACGAGCGAGTTTAGCATTAGCATTAGAAATGGTTCATTGTCTTTTACTAAAGAGAAAATCTGATGCGTCTCCATTTGTGTTTACATTTTGTGACAAAGGAAGTTGCGCTCAATGTTTTCGTCAGAGGTTGTCATGTCGTTTCCTTCAGTAGCTCTTTGTGCAGCGCCCCCACAGGCAAGGAGGGGAACAGTTCCTTCAAGTAGCTTGGTTGGTTGGACACAGTGCAGTATGAAAACAAACCACAGCAGCTCAAAATGTGAAAAATTTAACAATTTTGGTCCCCAATCAAGCCGAGTCTACTGAACTCCCAGGTATGAAAACACACGGCAGGCAAATGCGACTTTTGCACTGCAGCTTGAGTGACCTAATTCCAGTCTTTTTACAAAATAAAATGATTTGTGCCACTTTCATATAAGGACCTAAATCTGATACTAATCCGATAGTTTCCAAACTGTCTGCAGTCACAACGGTCATGTTGCATTTTATGTCACTGATGCATCATAATTCTGCACCAGAAGAAGACAGACACTGGTAACCTGGACGTAAACAATGGCTGAAAATCATAATTATCAGGGTGAGGCGGTTCACACACATGTGCTGTGTGAACACAACGTTAAATTCCCGAAACAGTTTGTTTGGTGTAAAACAGCAAAATGAGCCCAGGCTCTCAAATATGTATATATTTACCTGGTGGTTTTAAGAGTCACCCTCAATTGAAAGATGTATTTAATAAGTAATGTGCTTTTTTTAAACCCAGATCCATTTAATTTCCCTTTCTGAAATATTAGTGCTTTGTTTCTGTTGTTCTGAGGACCCTCTATAGCAGAGCCCAATTAAAGGTAGAATATGTCACACCCACACATTTAATTCAAAGTGTGAGTAGTAGCTCACACTTTATAGAGTACTAATATGCATTTGGTAGTTTTCCTCATAGTTCTGCTAACTGTGGCGTTCGCATACACATGCATGAACAAAACAACAAGGAGGTTGGATCTCATTAACACTCTGCATGTTGATTCTGGTTCAATACAGAGAAAAATCCTGAACAAGCAAAGTGAGTGTCAGACTGCAGCTTCTTTCCAGCTGAAAGGTATTATTTACATTACCATAAGGAAAATGCTTCTTCACGCTCTAATTGTTACTCATCCTGAACTGCACACCTGTTTTTCTCTTTTATTTTAATTTTAAACAAACTAATATTTTGCTGTGTTTTACAAAGCAAAGCAAATCACAAATAAATGAGCACTAAAATGATAGACATAATAAAATATCCATTATCCATTAAATTTTGCAGGATTGCAGAGGGTTGGTGTTAAAAGATAACGCCCTGGGCGGTTGCCCATATTGTCCATGTCAGAAACCACAACTCTCTGCACCATTAATCACTGCTATTAAGGCAATGCACTAACAGTAAACACTGAACTATGAACGCTGACCAAGGAGCAACAAGCAAGACGTAACCAAGCAGGAGCGCTCCTTCACTTTATCGCTTATTCAAACGAGACGTGTCTAAAGTTAATATGAGAAAACCATAATCTTCTGTTTATTTTAGTACTTAATACAAACTAATGTTAAAATTTAATGTTTTTTATGAAAAGATGATCAATCCTCTTGACACAAGAGAAAATAGACGCTTATCAATGAATCATTATTCGATTGATAATGTCAGTCAACTTTAGATTAACTCATTAGTTAATAAGACCAGGATTCAAACACAGAGTTGTCACTATGCTGTCCCCATTTTAAAGCTAAGAATGAAGCAAACAACAAATAAAAGAACATTTTAAAAGAATCGTATTCAGCAAACCTTTCTTTTTATGATGTGTATCATCATACCTCTCTTGTGTCCAGCTGCACCCAGGCCACCACATAAAAACAATTAGAGCCTTGGGAAGAAGCCGTGTAAACACACCTCTAACGCATGTAAACACAGACGCAAGCAGAAAGGAAGAAAAGTATCTGCACACACTCTTTTCCAGGACATCTGAATACACTCCACACACACTCCACGCGCTCTCTAAGGTGCTCATTAGGGGAGGCAGCAGGTCCAGACCTCGCCCCAAGAAAAACCACAAGGGTGAGCAAACCACCTCCCCGTCCGCCCCTCATCACTTTTTATCTTTCACCTCTGAATCATTCTCTTTTTATTTCCCTCTGCTCAGGTTTTCCTCTCACATCATATCACCCAACTGTCCTTTACTGACCTTTTTTACTTTGTTTTGATCTCTATCTTCTTTTGCTTTCACACACTTTTTCTGATGCTTGCTGTCTTTAAGCTTCCTGTTTATTCATTGTTTTCATTCATCTCACTTGTCTGTATTTAAATCCTTTTTCTTCTCTAATCTCTTCCTATTTTTCCCAGTAATTTCAACCTCTTTGGTTTTCCTTTGACTGACACTTTTCCTCAAGAGGGTTTATTTCCACCAAGATGCCTTCATTAAATGATTCAACTACTTTAGACATCTGAAAACTAGCACACATGTTCTAGCTATAAAAAAGTTTTTGTTGCAAACAGAGTTTTCAAAAATACTTTCATAGAAATAGAAATTCATCTGAAACACTACAGAAGTGGGCTACAGTGCAGGGCATTCTGGGTAAATGTAACCAAAACAAACACGTGAATCTATCACTACCGGGAGAAATGGCTTTGGGTCTTTAGCTAAAGACAAAGGAAAAATCCTCCAACCGCTAAAATCAGATGATAGTCCAGCGTATTACAAGCCTGGCGGGCCACCAGGCTTTACTTGCTCCCCCACCAGGCTAAGCATCATTTGTTTATTTTAAATAGTGTTTTTTTATACAGCAGTAACAGTGACAGTGCAGACAGATTATGGCAGGTTTATAGTTGACAAAGTGAAATGGGTATGTTGACCTCATACACTATTATGTCCAAATTATGCTTGTCCACCTCCAAATTTTTGTAACTTAATAGTTTTAACACAAAAACACAGTTGGTTACTAATACTAGACAGCAGCCTCACTAGTGGGCTTAGCATGTTTACTGGGGGAAACTCCATTTCTATTTACAGTTTGTGAAGAAGGAAGTTGTGCTCAGTGTCTTCTTTATAGTGTCGTTTCCCTCAGTGGTTCTTGCTGAAGGGCTAGAAAAGGGGTGCGGGTTTTAATGTTTTTTAATTTTAATTTTTTGATTGTTTAGTCAATGTCACATGACTATGTTTTTGTTTTTAATGATGTAAAGCACTTTGAAATGCCTTGCTGCTGAAATGTGCTATACAAATAAAATTTGACTGACTGACTGACTGATTGATAGTTGTAGCGCCCCCAATGGCAAGGAGGGGAACAGAGTTTTTCCAAAGGGTTCATTTGGTTTGACTCAGTGCATTGAGAAAGAGAACTGCAGCAGCTGAAAATGAAACAAATGTTGCAGTTTCGGTTCAAACTAAGTCTACCGGACTATCAGGTAAACATCCTAAATGGTTCTCTATTTGGGAGTGAACAGAAGGCTAAGACTGAAATCTGCAGGACAAACTTTACCTTCTTTACGCAGCTAAAAGACAAGATATTTACCTTTAAAGGTAATCACTCGGTGACTGTGGACACTGATCAATCTCTGTTAGTGATTGAAGTTTGGAAGATCAGCCAAAAAAAGGTAATTTTCTATCAAAATTACACGCTAGATTTGCTTTGAGATGACTAAAAAACTAAAACATACGAGGCAAAGAGCAACTTTTATGGCATAATCACATCCCAATTGATGCAAAAGATTGTGATTTCTAATTTATTAAAGACTTTTCACAACTAAAAAAGGACTGAAAATTGAATGGGAACTTGTTTATGTTGGGATTGTAAATTCAGTTCAGAATGCTAAACTGTGATGACATCACCAAAACTTACAAAAAACTTAAAGGCCCATTAAAAACACCATGAGGAAAGGTTTCATCTGTGCCAATCCAACCATTCTGGGCCCGTTGGGCTCAGAGCGGCTTTTAAGATAAAAATTAAATCTGATTAATACAAATTTGAGTCATCAATAATAATTGCACAATAAAATGTGTGAAATTAGCTTTTTATCTGGTTTTTCAGGATTCCGGCAGATTTGTTTCCTTTCCGTTTGACATTCTGGCATCATAAGGGGTAAACATGCAGCAGCATTTCTTGTGCATTAACAAAAGAAAACCTTTGTATGTTTTCTTGCGTAACTTTGGCTTCACCACAAGGCAGTTTTGATGTATTGAACAGAAAACTAAGATGACATATTCGTGATATGTTTGGCTTTGAATAGTGTAAAAACTAACTCCAAATAACCTAGAGACACGAGTTGAACCTGTAATGTTCTGAGTCAGTTGTTTTCAACCATTTCATCACTCAACAAACACACACAGAAGGCCACAGAAGTGCGTGACCTGCTAACACGCAGCACATCAGCTCATACATAATTTCCCTTTAAGCAAAAAGCCAGCTTAATCCCTGTAAATATTCAGAACAGAAATGTGTAGGTTGAAGAGGCCCTTCACTCCACACCTCTGCCAAGCTTAATACTCTATTTAAATTAGCTGCATCACTAAAGGTTCCTCTCAGCCTGGATGTGGGCACCGCGGAGCATTTGGCCTTCATTTCAGAAAGTGAAATATTAGCAGATGTGGGTTATATTTAGAGTACTTTTAGTATGATTCTTTTTTTTTTTTTCAAAGCAGTGCTGGACTGCTGAATTATGATCAGATTTGATTATTGAAATATCTAAAGCTTTTGATCATTTTCCTGATTCTGCATGCACACAGTTTATTCGGGCTGCACATTGACCTTTCGTTAATTTGCATAAAGCATGGGTTCAGGGGAGTTAAATATGTATGGTTGCATGTACAATCTCAGAAATCCTCAAAATCACCCGCTGAACTGTGAAAGATTTAAGCTCTCTTCATTTTCTGTCTTCATCTACGCAGTGGGTGGAATTTAAACAGAAATACGAGATGCAAGTTTTTTGTTGTCTTAATTTTATTATGTCGGACGTTAGGTTTCAGCAAACACAGAGGTGAACAAATACTGGGTTTATCAAATGAATACAATTTCTATTGACAGGTTAAGTTAGTGTAAAGAAATGTCTCTGATTTATAATCCAAGGTCTTCCTTTGTTAGGATGGTAGTTTTAATTTTTTTTTTTAAATCATCACTTCTTTAGTTCAAAAGAGGTCATAAATTAAAATATTAGGTCTCTCTGTCATAAGATTTTAGTTTTAATTAAAAAGATTAGGTTTCCCATTGTGAAATTATGCTTCTGATTTAATAAGCCCAATCTTTTCTTGTCAAATGGATCTATCAGAAAAGGCCCAGTCTCCCTTCGATTAACGGGGCTCGATTTGAAAAGGCCCAGTCTCCCTTCGATTAATGGGGCTCGATTTGAAAAGGCCCAGTCTCCCTTCGATTAATGGGGCTTTCCTTGAAAAGGCCTGATCTCCCAAGTTAAGTGGGTTTCTAACTGATTAGGTCTGGTCTCTTTTTAATTAATGGCTCCTATAAATGGAAAGGTAACCTTTGTTAGAATAGTGGCGCCAGTTAAAAAGGTTTAATAATCTCTGTTAAAATGGAGGTTCTGATATTAAAGACATTGTCTCCCTTTGCATAGAGAGGGCTCTCATTCAAACAGCATGATCTTCGTTTAGTTAAATGTGGTTTCTAAAGAAAAAACCCAACCTCTCTCTCCCTCTCTTGGTGTTAAAATGGGAGTGACCATTTAAAAGACATTTTCTACCGCTGTGCAGTATGTGTCCTAATCAAAATGGCCAAAATGGTAAAAACATTCACATAAATAATGTACAAACAGACTTTTATTTTTCAATCTTCAGCACAATTACTGGAGTTCAAACAGTTTAAGGTCAGCTTACTACTTAATCAAAAACAGATGAGCTTCACACACACTCACAACCGCACACACACTCTCATGTATTGATTACCGATCCTCAGGGAGATGTAAAAAGTCCAAATTTATTGTTTTTCTCCTCCAAGGCGAAGATTGATCTCTATTAGAGAATTTATGGGCAGAATGAGCCAAGATTGTTTATCTCAGTGATTTTCAAGGTTGAAGGCATCTTTTCCAGAGCTGCAGGGCAGAAAATATATAAAACAGTACAGCTAACATGGTAATGTGTGATTCTGACAGCCTGAGGAACAAATTACTTCTTGTAGTGTTTTAACTGAAAATATAAATGTGTTTCATAAAATATATATGCTTATTTAAATCAGGAAGACTTAATTATTTAGTGTACCTTTTTTGTAGAAGCATATATCTGTGAATGCACAAATAAATATCAAAAATGTTTTTCTAACACTTGAATTAAAGATACGTTTAAAACCAGCTGGGTTACATTTTGTGGTCATGTTTAATAATGACAGTAAAGATGATAAAGTGTCTCAGAAGTTGTTCCAATAAACAATAATATTGTTGTTTTGAGACCATTTTCAAGTTATTTAATGGTAATGATTGCATAATAATGCAAGAACACATTCTGATCAATAAAGATCAATAAACTTTAATATCTAATAAACATTTAACACTGGAACTGGAAAACATTTGGAATATTTTCAAAATAAATAAAACAACTAAAACTAAACATGAAGTCTCTGTAAACAAAATGGTTCTTCACAAAAATGACTAGTAAAGACCAAAGTACCAGAGTGAAGAGTTTTACCGTCTGGTGTTTGGTAGAAAGAGAGAAAAGAGAAAAATAATAAATCATGCAAATGGAAATTATTGAGTCTGTTGTAATTTAAAAAATTGATTAATTGACTTATTGTTTATTGCAACAGGCCTTTTATTTAATCATGTGGCAGAATTTCTTTAAATGGAAAATTACCCCATATTGTATTGTTAAAACTAGAGATGTGCTGATCAGGTTTTTTCCTGCCGATTCCGATTCCGATCACCCATGAGGGCCGATCACCAATACCGATCCCGATCACATTATTTTTTTTATTTTTTTTATCATAAGCACTACCGGTTACATTATGTGGA